>NW_024395824.1:2388576-2578201 GCF_016617805.1 Bactrocera tryoni
CAATGTATCTTCACCAAATTTGGTATAGATTATTTTCTAAGGCAACAATGTAATCTCGGAACAATTGTTCAGATCGGTTAACTATAGCATATAGCTGCCATACAAACTGAACGATCGGAATCAAGTTCTTGTATGGACAACTTTCAAATTTGACAAGATATATTCACGAAATTCGGTATAGATTATTTTTTAAGGCAACAATGTAATTTCAGAAGAAATTGTTCAGATCGGATAACTATAGCATATAGCTACCATACAAACTGAACGATCGGGATCAAGTTCTTGTATGGAAAACTTTCACATTTGACAATGTATCTTCACCAAATTTGGTATAGATTATTTTCTAAGGCAACAATGTAATCTCCGAAAAAATTGTTCCGATAGGATTACTATAGCATATAGCTGCCATACAAACTGAACACATAGTGACTAAAAGAAATGCACCTGTGAAGGGTATATTAGCTTCGGTGCAACCGAAGTTAACGTTTTTTCTTGTTTATTCATAATTTCTTCCTGCCTATTTTTCATAATCTTACTTCTATTTATACTAACTAGTATGTTTACTTTTTGCTAGTTGATATTTTGTTAGATACAACAAACTGATTGCAGTTTACATTTTCGACCTTATAGGCGAGACAGTGTGGTTGCCAGTTGATAATTTATGTATTCGGTCAACAAACTGATTGGACCTTATCAGTGTGGCTTTAGACCTGGCAAATCAACAACCGACCAGAAATTCACCATGCGCCAAATCTTGAAAATGACCCGTGAAAGGAGAATCGACACACACCACCTCTTCGTCGATTCAAAGCTGCTTTCGACAGCACGAAAGGGAGCTGCCTATATGCCGCGATATCTGAATTTGGTATCCCCGGAAAACTAAAAGCTCCGTCAGGATCGGGAAGGACCTCTCCGAGCCGTTCAATACCAAACGAGGTTTCAGACAAGGCGATCCCTATCTTGCGACTTCTTCAACCTGCTGTTGGAGAAAATAATTCGCGCTGCAGAACTCAATCGAGCAAGTACAATCTTTTATAAGAGTGTACAGCTTCTGGCGTATGCCGATGATATTGATATCATTAGCCTCAACAACCGCGTCGTTAGTTCTGCTTTCTCCAGGCTGGACAAGGAAGCAAAGCAAATGGGTCTGGCAGTGAACGAGGGCAAGACGCTAATATTTTTGTTTGAGGCTGGTTTTCTAAATTATAAGAAGATTTCATTATCTCTTCGTAAGGTGCAAGGATGTTGGACAAATTTGAAATGTGATATAAAAACGAACTATTCTGGTAAACGTAAACCGGGTCAGTTTCAACAAGCACATATTTTTTTGTTTTTTAAATCAATTATGTTGTTGCATAATGCGGTAGTGTATTAAAGAAAAAAAAAATATTCTGTACATGCCTGTACTCTTATGTTATCTTTGTGAATAACACGTCCCCTATTTGTCGTTACCGTTCTTCCGTTGTCTTCTTTAACAATTTGTTTCGCGTATTTTTTCACGTTTTTATTTCGCCTGTGCGTCTTCACAAATATGACGTTACCTTGTCTATAATTCAGCTGCTGTCGATTACGATTCTGATAACGTAAGACTCGTTCCTGATTTCCTTGTAGACGTTCGTGGATGGCAGGATACCCCCTTTGATTGAAGAACGCGTCCTCGGGTTTCTCGTTGGTTACAGAATGCATCGTTTTATTGTATTGCCGAACGGCTTCAAATATCTGTTCTTCAGGTGCTGAATTGTGCTGGTCTGTCAAAACTTTCGCGAGTTCAATTATTGTGCCGTGCGTACGCTCTTCTTGTCCGTTTGTAGTAGAATGAAACGCTGGCGTTTTGGTTTGCGCTATTTGTAACCTTTTGTAGTGCACATAGGCTTGTAAATGATAATTGGTTATCAGTCATTAGAAACTTTGCGTTTGGGTATATTTGTGAAAGTATCTCGTCGACATACTTGTATATATATATAAACACAATGACTACGACAGACTGCAAATTACATCTGTCAAATATTAAAATACACAAGTTCTTAAGGGCAGTGTTATTTTGACAGCTGCACGACTACACGACTGCAGGCCGACAGTTGTCGTTCTCGCTAACTTCAATATCCTCCTATTTTTGCCAACGACAGTAGGACGACAGTAGAGTTAACAGTAGAATGGAAGATAGAAAGAGGAGGTAGAGTGGTGATGCCACTAATATGTAAAATGTAAAATTATTCACAGCTCTAACAAACTTGAAGTTATTTTACAAATAAAAGCATAAAATAGCTATATTATAGCTCTATTATATCATTTGTAATAACAATTGATAATTTAATGCAAAAATATTTACCTATTTACTTATTTTTTGCATAAAAAATTTCATTTTGAACAAAATATTAAAACTTCATTGAAGTGAAAGGAATTAGTATGGCCACAACGAAATTGTGTACATACAAAATGGACAACTGCGTTGTTTTGTGTACATGCCGGCCATTGTGTTGTTGTTGCTTCTCAAAATGTACATGTAGTAAGATGAACAACGACGTTTTCAGTTCACTGTCGTGCTGCTGCAGTCTGTCGCAGTCATTGTGTTTACACTTTGAGACAGATTTCACAGTCTTGTACTTCTTTTTTACTAGCGTCTCGTATGTTTGGCCAGTAATATTTTAACGAAATTTCCTGTGGGTTATTTTTGTAATTTCTGTGTGCACGTCTATATGTGTCATTTATGATTTGTTTTTGTTTTTCGATTTCGGTTATGTCTTCAACCGTTTTATGAGTTAGAACAAGAGACACAGTGGGAAATGCACTGATAATATCATTTTCAACGAAAAATAATATTTGTCATTTATTTGTAGAGCTTTTACAACTTGTGGTTTGATTACATTTTTTAATCTGTCCAATAGCTCAGTTTTAGTGATAAAAAAAATTGTATGTCTACTGTTAGAAAAGATATTTTGGGATGAAAGTTGGGTGGGGTTTGCGTCTGATTGTTTTATAATAATTTGATTTTTAAAGCAATTTAATGGTTGCTTTACACGTTTAATTTTTTCTATAGGAGAGCTTTGTACTGAATGTTGGAAATTATTAGAATTAGATGTGTTATTAATTTGTTGGCGGGAAAGTGCATCAGCAGCAACGTGACCAGGTTTGTAAGTGATTTTAGCGCAGTATTCTTCGATGAAATTTTTCCATCTTTTTAATTTTGTATTTGAGGTTTTTTCCGATATGGCAAAAATTAAAGACTGATGATCGAAGCTTTTGTAAGGCACACACAATTGCGAGTAACTCGTTTTCGTTTGTAGAGTAATTCTGTTCGGTTTGGCTAAGTGTTCGTGAAATAAATGATATGGGTTTTTTATTTTGCGATAATACAGCTCCTATCGCGTAATTACTAGCGTCTGTGGTTAATTCGAAACGTTTGTTAAAATTTGGTTGGAGGAGTTCAACCTGAGCTTGCAATTCTTCTTTTATTCGACTTAATGCTGCTATTGCAGGTTCATCTAATGCAATTTTGATTTTTGTGCTTTGAGTCTTTGATATGCCACCGTTTTCTCCTCTGAGAAACGTAGTAAGTGGTTTGACAATGGCTGCAAAATTTTTTATGAATTTTCTATAATAACTTGCAAGACCTAAAAAGGATCTGAGTTCTTTTAGTGGGGTAGGCGTGGGAAAATCTTTTATGGTTTGTATTATTACTGGATCAACAGTAATTTTATTAATTATGTGTCCCAAATACTCTACGGAATCTTTAAAGAAGTGTGATTTCTCATTGGAAATCTTCATGTTAGCGTGATGAAGTGCATTTACAATTATCCATATGTGCTCGACATGCGCTTCAAGAGAAGAAGAGTAAATGAGAACGTCATCCATATAGACATAGGCAAATTTTCCAATATATGGTCTTAAGATGTCATCTATACACCTTTGAAAAATTTACGGAGCATTTTTCAGTCCGAAAGGCATACGAAGAAATTCATATTTGGCTCCATTTAAGCTGAAAGCTGCTTTTTATCTGTCAGATTCTTTAATAAGAATTTGATGAAATACAGATTCTAAATCTAAAGTTGTAAATAATTTTGCTTTTCCAAGATTCTGTATTATCATGCCTACATCAGGTATGGGATATCTATCTGTAATAGTTTGAGCATTTAGCTTTTGAAAGTCTACAACCATTCTGCGTTTAGGTTTCCCTTTTTCATCAGTACCTCTTTTAGCAACTGTCCAAATGGGTGAATTGTATGGACTTTTACTAGGTTGGATTGTTTCATTTTCTAAAAGTTTATTTATTTCTTTGTTAATGAAATCATTATCAGATATAAGGTACGGATATTGTTTTGTCCAAATAGGATCGTCAGATTTCGTCCTAATTGTGGCTTGTACTGTAGTAGTAAATGGTAATATTGAGTTAGTACCTTCATTTTGTTGCATTATTTTTTCAATTTCAGATCTGTATTCTTCATTGCTAACTGCATAATTTAATTTTTACAAAGTATCACTTTCTTTATTGGCCCTATATTTATAACTGAGCTTGTACTCGAAAAGATTAATCTCTGCTTTTAGTGTTCTATGTCCCTGTTCACCTAGAAGCATATCAAATTCTTCTAATGCATCAGTTTCAAAAAATGTAAGCAAATTATCTAACACTGATACTATTTTTTTTGATTTTGTTATTGAGAAACCATGAAGAGTTTTCACTTTAATAGGTTTAGTTGGAATATACTTACCAAGATTACATTTAGTGCTTATATAATTGTTTGTTGCTCTGGTGTCGATAAAAATATTTACTTCTTTGCCTGAATCCCTGCAGTGGCGTTGCAGACACGGCAATTCATTCACTCGCCTAAAAAAACAGAGCCTGTCTTGTAATCGTCGCTTTGTTATGGGGCAAGATAGTCTAGTTCTTCTTCATATGTTTGGTTTACACGTTGCATCTTCTGTGGTGCCACGTAGTGGCGTGATGAAGGATTTTGGTGCCTCTTCTGTGGGTCTCCTCGAAATGGATTGTTTGAAGATAATCCTTGCATTTGGCGGTCATAGTTGTTTTGTATAGGTGCGGCGTTGAAGTTGGTGGGTCTTCTGTGTTGGCGTGAGGAATCTACGTCCATTGGTTGGCACTGCTGCGGTGGTGCACTTTGGATATATTGCACTTGCACGTTTCGCTGGTCATTGTGGTAACTTCTGTTTGGTTGATGCTGCATGTTGTTGTATTGTTTCTGGTTGTTGTACTGTCTCCGGTTGTTGTACTGCATAGCATCAAATTGGCAATTCACGTTGTCATGGCTTATAGTGCAAGCGATAGCGTAGGCGATTTCTAAGTCCTTTGGATTGTGGCTGTAGAGGGTGCCGCTGGTATACTTGCTACTCAAGCCAAGTATGAATGTTCTGATTGCTTCTTGAGTCGCGTATTGTTGAATTTTTGGAGATTCATTGGAGCTGTCCATCCCGATTTTAGTTAGGGCAAGATTCAATGTCTTGCTGACTTCACAATGAAATTGTTCCAGCGTAAATTTTCCTTGTATTATTTTTTTCATCTCATCCAGTAACACGTATAAAGGCCTCTGGTCTGCATAAGTGTAGTTATTATCGAGTAATAATTGAACTTCGTGTTATGGTTAATTAATATGTCGGCTGCCTCTCCTTGAATTTTTGAATGCAGTATCGAGAGTGCAATGTAATATGTTGGGGTTGTGGCATATTCTTTTATGTTCTCCATGTGCGTCCACGCACGTTTCCTCCAGGATCTGTACTGATTTCTGTTGCCCGTGAAGTCTGGTAACGACTTGAAGACATCTAGGTTGATCTGCGATTCGTAGGCGATATTTGGCTTGCAACCATCGAGCTGTTCGATAGTCCTTATATTTGATTGCAGACCGTGTTCCAGGGTAGCCACCCTTTCTCGGTTTTCTGTTAGAGATGCAGTTAAGGTCGCAATTCGAGCCTTGAGGCTTGCTATTTCCTGCACAAATATCTTTGGATTGGCGTTGAATAAAGGGCGATTCAAATTAAAAAGCTTCTGTATCTTTTTATGAGATTCCAGCTTGATGATCTTTCGTCTAAGACTTGTCCGTGCTGCTTCCAATTTTTCAGGAACTTTTGAGATCCGCTTTTTCAGGACGTTGTTTTTATGTTATTTTTTGTGGTTGCCGCTATCCAGAGTTTCAGGATCTGCCGTCTGTCCCCTTTTTCAGAACCTTGTGTGTGGAAGTCCTACTTCCCGAGGCTTTTAAATTTTATTTTATCCGTTACCGCAGGATAAAAATGGCTTTAAGACCGCTTGAGCCCCCAGTTAACAAACTGTCGTTTGTTGTGAGTAAAAGAAATTATATTTATTTGGGCAGTACACTTATTTTTGTGTTGCTTTTTTATACTCTCGCAACAAAGTTGCTAAGGAGAGTATTATAGTTTTGTTCACATAACGGTTGTTTGTAAGTCCTAAAACTAAAAGAGTCAGATATAGTGATCAGGGTGACGAGTAGAGTTGAAATCCGGATGTCTGTCTGTCCGTCCGTCTGTCCGTCCGTCCGTGCAAGCTGTAACTTGAGAAAAAATAGAGATATTATGATGAAACTTGGTACACGTATTTCCTGGCTCCATAGGAAGGTTAAGTTTGAAGATGGGCAAAATCGGCCCTCTGCCACGCCCACAAAATGGCGAAAACCGAAAACCTATAAAGTGTCATAACTAAGCCATAAATAAAGATATTAAAGTGAAATTTGGCACAAAGAATCACATTAGGGAGGGTCATATTTGGACGTAATTGTTTTGGAAAAGTGGGCGTGGCCCCGCCCTACCAAGTTTTTTGTGCATATCTCGGAAACTACTATAGCTATGTCAACCAAACTCTATAGAGTCGTTTCCTTTAGGTACTTCCATATACAGTTCAAAAATGGAAGAAATCGGATAACAACCACGCCCACCTCCCATACAAAGGTTACTTTGAAAATCACTAAAAGTGCGTTAACCGACTAATAAAAAATCGTCAGAAACATTAAATTTTACGGAAGAAATGGCAGAAGGAAGCTACACCCAGGCTTTTTTAAAAATTGAAAATGGGCGTGGCGTCGCCCACTTATGGACCAAAAACCATACCTCAGGAAATACTTGACCGATTTCAATGAAATTCGGTACATAATATTTTCTTAACACCCTGATGACATGTACAAAATATGGGCGAAATCGGTTCACAACCACGCCTTCTTCCAACATAACGCTATTTTAAATTCCATCTGATGCCTTCTCTGTATAATATATACATTAGGAACCAATGATGATAGCGGAATAAAACTTTACACAAATACGGTATTTGAAAAATATGTAAATGACGGATAATGAAATCTCGATTATCACTTTATCATGCGAGAGTATAAAATGTTCAGTGACACCCGAACTTAGCCCTTCCTTACTTGTTTATTCATAATTTCTTATTGCCTATTTTTCATAATCTTACTTCTATTTATACTAACTAGAATGTTTACTGATTACTAGTTGATATTTTCAGATTATATTATTTGTTTAGGTTTGTTTACAGATATATTGATTGTTTAGATACATTTGGTTTGTTGTATTGATAGTGCATTTACAATGTTTGCTTACTTGCTAATGAGATAGTTTGGTGCAGTTTACATTTTCGCACATGCATTTTGTTTGTTACATTTATGATGCTAGGAGAGACTATTGTTATTGTTTGTTTAGGTTACCAGTTGATAATTTATGTATTCGGTAAAAAATGTGATAAGTAACACATGTTCCTTAACTCGCGCACCGACTGAATTCGGTATATGAGATGTACGATGACATTGACATGGTTCAGCGGATTAATAGCGGGATTCTGTAACCAGTCTCTAGTCTCTATTTGAGACATTTTGAGGCAAAGTCTCAATTTGAGACTAGTTACTATTCACTAAACAGTCTCTAGCGTTAGTCTCAAAATATTGAGACCTGGTAGTTGGCAGGTCACAAAACTAAAAAGAACTCTTGTCTGCCATTTTGAATATACTGAATAGAGATCATCATAGATATTAATCGATTGTCGTTTCTTTATATTTTGTAAGCAACTCAAACATGAAAAGGTTAAAAATAAATCAATTTTACATAAATTTCGTAAATATTATGAAACAAAGTCAACATATATTTTTATTTTTATTGATAATTATGTTTTGACTATCTTATAGAAAATTTAATATTTGTTATCGACATATTTATTTTCATTCAAGTGTAAAAAACATCTCTGAATAATGAAATGTAATAGATTTTGTGACTGTCACTTACAGAATAGCAATATCATCTCAAGTCTCAAAAATTGTCTCTAACTTAAAATCTCAAATTTAGAGACTTGAGACTGTCTCAAGTTACAGAATCGCACGGTAAGAGATAGCAGCTACGCTGGCATGGGGATAGGAAATTCCATTTAAAATACAAAAACATGAAAAGGACCAACCGTTATGGAAGGCAAAATAGATACATTTACTTAAGTGACCATATAAAGGAACGCAAGTTCGGTGTGGGATTCGTGGGGGAGAGAGACCCCGGCGGCGAGCCCTAGCATTCACCCCGGTGGATGAACGAATAGCTACAATACGCATCAAAGCGAAGTTCTCCATCGTATCATTGATTTGCTCCCACGCCCCTACGGAAGAGAAAGAAGATGTGACCAAAGATGTCATCTACGTGTGCTGGGATCGCACCTATGAGAGCTGTCCCCGCCACGATATTAAAATCGTGCTTGGTGACTTTAACGCAAGGGTGGGCAAAGAAGGTATCTTTGGCACTACGGTCGGTAAATTCAGCCTCCACGACGAAATATCCCCAAATGGGTTGAGGCTGATCGACTTCGCCGGGGTCCGAAATATGGTTATCTGTAGTACGAGATTCTAGCACAAAAAAATTCATCAAGCTACCTGGTTGTCTCCGGATCGAAAAGCCACCAACCAGATCAATCATGTTGTGATAGACGGAAGACACGTCTCCAGTGTTCTAGACGTGCGTACGCTCCGAGGCCCTACCATCGACTCGGACCACTATCTTGTTGCAGCCAAGATTCGCACCTGCCTCTGTGAAGCAAAAAGCGCACGTCAACAAACACAAGGAAGGTTCGACGTCGAGAAGCTGCAATCACAACAGACAGCCGAACGATTTTCTACTCGGCTTGCACTCCTGCTCTCTGAGAGCACTCGTCAATAACTCGATATAAGGGAACTGTGGGACGGCATTTCAAACTCCTTACGTACAGCTGCAACCGAAACCATTGGTTTTCGGAAAATGCAAAAGAACAGCTGGTACGACGAGGAGTGCCGTGTCGCAGCGGAGAGAAAATAGACTGCCTACCTCGCGACGTTACGATCGACCAGAACACGTGCGGGATGGGATGCGTACCAAGAGTTGAAAAGGGAAGCGAGACGCATTTGCAGACAGAAAAAGAAAGAGGCCAAAATGCGTGAGTACGAAGAGCTTGATAAACTGGCCGACAGGGGTAATGCACAAGGTTTCAATACCGGAGCATACACTTACAACAATATATACAAAGGTGATCTAGCGACCAATGTCCAAAGCATACTAAAATTATGGAGGGAACACTTCTCCAGCCTGCTGAATGGCAGTGAAAGTACAACGCCAGGAGAAGACGAACCCGATTTCCCAATCGATGACGATGGTGCAGACGTTCTTTTGCCCGACCATGAAGAAGTTCGAATAGCAATTACCCGCCTGAAGAACAACAAAGCGGCGGGAGCCGATATAAGGTCCTATCGAGCGTATTGTGTGAAAGATTAAAGCCCACCGTCAACAAACTGATTGTACCTTATCAGTGTGGCTTTAGACCTGGAAAATCAACAACTGATCAGATATTGACCAAGCGTCAAATCTGGTAAAAGACCCATGAAAAGAGAATCGACACACACTACGAGGTTTCAGACAAGGGTGCAACTTCTTCCATCTACTTTTGGAGAAAATAATTCGAGATGCAAAACTAAATAGAAAAGGTACCATCTTTAATAAGAGGGTGCAACTGCTGACGTACGCCGATGATATTGATATCATTGTACTCAACATCCGTACCACGTTGCTGTTGACAGTCATAACTTCAAAGTCGTCTATATTAGAACCAGAATTATCAGCAACAACAATGTCAGCGTCGGAATCGAACGCAGTTATTCTGCGTCAAGAGGTGCAATTTCAGACTGAGTAGGCAATTGTGAAGTAAAATCCTCTCTCTACGAACAAAGACCAAGCTCTATAAGTCACTCGTTACTCCCGTCCTGCTATATGGTGCAGAGGCATGGACGATGACAACATCTGCTGTGTCAACGCTACGAGTTTTCGAGAGAAAGGTTCAGCGGAAGATTTGCGTTTCTTTCGCATTGGTAACGGCAAATATGGGATTCGATGGAACTATGAGCTCTACGAAATATACGACGACCTTGACATAGTTCAGCGAATTAACAGACGGCGGCTAAGCTTGCTAGGTCATATCGTCCGTGTGGATGAAAACACCCCAGCATAGATAATATTTATTAGCTTAAGTATTAGTAAAAATATGTAACTCTATCTCTTAAAATTGTATACATTGATAAAATAGTATACATAAGAACAAAATTATAAATAAGTTTTTACACTTGAGAAACAATATATAACATATAAAAATAAAACAATGCGTTTTTATAAGCAGCACTATGTGCTTCTGTTGAGCTTTATTACAACTTGGCGATCTGAGAAATTTCCTCACTTGCGTGAACTCCCGAAGATGACTCCATCCTCCAAAGAGATACTAGAAACCTTTTATTGACCTACAATGACGAATGACGCACAAAAAATGGTACAGTTGTGTACAATTTGTAAAAAGAATAAATACTTCTATGAACGTCACCCAGTTAAGCAAGTTTATGGGAAAGCCCCAATGGCAGTAGGCGTAGGCACATCTATACAAATGGATGTATTCTAAATTAGTAATACAATTTGTCATGCATAGAAAGATATTCAAAATATGCATATTTATATGAGACGACTAGAGAGTAAAAGAGACTTCTTGACAATGCATTAGGGGAAATATTAACACAAATCCGTTCTGTTCACAACTCATGACCGATAACGAGACGATATTCACGCACATTATATGACATATTATATGACTATATGAAGCTGCACCGAGTGACACAACGTCTAACGCTCAAGTTGAACGATTGCACTCGATGATATCAGAAATTACGCGAGCCCAAATATCAAAAAAAATATTCACAGCAGTGAAAGAATACAATCGCACGATACATTCAGTGACAAATCACAAACCAGTCGATATATTTTTTGAAAGGAGTAAAACAAGTGAAGTAAAACAACTCATTGAAAAACATCAGGCACAATAACTATTACAAAGGAAAAAAAATTGAGTGTATTTACCAGGAGAAGAAGTGTACGAAAAACAGAATCGCCGCGAGAAGTTTGCACGCCTATATATCAAGCAAACAGTGAAGGAAAACCATGAGGACACGACTCTCACAACTAAAGGGAGGGTTATATATAAAGACAACCTTCGCACGAACAAAGCCAAAGATGAATCACATCCAGTTCCTCCTAATAACAATCCTGATGTCCAGCACAACGGCTCAGAAAATAACAAGTCTACAGGACAAGAAATTCGTATTAACCGAATCACACCCATCATACATATACGAGAAGGAAAAGTACCTTTCCACAAGAAAAATCTGACCGCTATCCTCGCCCCGTATCAGCAAGTGCAAGGGAAATTAGACGTGACAGACGAAACGCTAATAAATAGGACTAGATAGATTTTGAAGAACCAACTACTAACAAATAGGAAATGTATGTCCATAGTTATTTTAGGGACCGGATTAAAATGTATAACAGGAGTTCCAGACCACGACGATTTGATTAAAATAAAGGATACATTGAATGATATAATTAATAACTACAACGTAGAAAGGAAAATAAATTCTAATTTCGAGAATCTAAAGAAGAATATCAACATTAAAATGATATAACATAGAATCCTACTCCAGGAAATTCATAAAGAATTACTAGGCTTAACAAAAACTATTAATTTTGCAAAGAACGAAAATTTTTATTCAGCAGCAATAAATAACGAAGAAATTGAAAGAATTATAAAGATTGAAGAAATAAATATTCCTGTAAGTAATATCTTAAAATAAAAACAATTTGTAAAAATTACCTAAGTATATAGTATATATGTATGTATTTGTAAAAAACAAAAGGAAGATGATTGTACACTGTTTAATTTGATTTATGTTGCTAATATGCGGGAATATACACCCGTCTTACAACTATTTTGTTTTAATTTGCCTGTATTTTGAACAGGGCTTTTTTGTATATTGCATGTTTATTAAATAAAGGGCTTTTTGATTTTGGCTCAGCTCTTTATCCGGCTCGAAGGACCAAATGTAAAAACTCAACAAAGATTATTCATTCCTTACCTCCGTCTTTCGTCGAGTGAGAATTATTTCATTCTTTTTTTATTGTTAAAATTGTACACCTTATATACTATTTTGAAAGTCTTACTTATCTAGTTAAATATATGTATATGTACGGCACACCACATGGGGTTGTTTTCAACTATACAATGCAATACATGTGTGTGTGCGTGTGCTGTCATACAAGATCTTTTATCTCATTGTTTATGCTGTATGGTTTGGGATTACTTTCAAGTGCACAAGTGCATTTGTAATCAATTGCCCAAACCTAAGTAAATATGTTTATATTATATTTCTTGAGTGCATGCGTATTACATATTAATGCATACGTGCCTCATACATATATGTATGTATGCTGCATATATGTAAATGCATATATTTTTTTTGTGTTTGTTTATTTATGTTTTGTATTGCCTCAGCATATTCAATATATTTGAACATACACTTCCAGTTTTATCAAACAAAGAAGCCCAATGTAATAATATTCAGGCAACCATTTTCCTTTAATAGATTTAAGTCATGGTAATATAATTATAGATGGTACTCACCAAGTAAATAACGAAACCATCAAAGGAATAAATTTAATTCAATTTAATGATACCGGAAAAATATATTCTAAAATATACCACATTCAGGATCTAAAAGTTAAAGATTTTATGGAAGCGCAAGGGTACGAGAAAATACATGTACTCGAAGTTCTTGAAGCAGAATCAATATATAAATTCGATAATATTCAAGAATTAAATAATTAACAATTCTTTTGAAGGACAATATTTGAAGAATAAAATTAGCATTAATCATTTACACTGTTGTAAAACTATATATGCATTTATGTATATGTATTACTTGTATAACTTAACTACGCGTTTGTTTACTTGCACTTTACCAAAATTCCTGACAATGCGTTGCAATATTTCCGTCGCTAAACCGAAAATTCCTGGAAAGCAACTCTCACGAGTAAGTTAATTTTATTCCCTGGGTTATGAATAAAAAAATATAATTTTAAGTCCTGCGGAGGACTGTTTCTTTATTTGATATTAATAAAATCTTCACAAACTGTCTGATGTATAATAATTAAGAACATGGTAGTTTGTTTGTTATGCTTTACATAGAATTTGGGTATCAGCGTAAGTGCTGTAGTGTCGGCTTCTGATCAGTATGTATGTATGTATGTGTTACGATTATCGGTGCGATAATGAGCTTCGAACAAAGAGCCAACATTAAATTTTGCTTTGAGTCTCCGACTATTACTCACAGCGAGCGGTTGTATATTTGTGTGTGCTTCTAATTTTTGTGCTCTCACTACTTCTGGTGTAAAACACGTGCTTTGTCACTTTTCACCTTCAACTTCTTTTATTTATAAAATCTACATCTAAACGTAAACAAAACTTGTGTTACTACAACAGTTCAGTGCTTTAGTGCAAAATGGCTCCCGGGCCCAATTCTCTTGGGAGCAATCGGTTCGCCGTGCTTGCCGATGGCTCCGGAGTAAAAAAAAGAAGGAAAAGAAGTCCAAACAAAAACTCGACATTAGCGATCTCTTTGCATTCCCCAATCTACCGACAGTAAAAAATAATAGTAATGATCCCAAGTATATCACTATTGAATCAACTGAAGAAAATAAGACCCTTATGCAATATTCCTGCTTTGCTGTACATAAGGCCATCTGTGCTGTGAGTAGTGAAATCAACTCAGTAAGTGAGCTCCGCGATGGTAAAATCTTGATATTAGTTAAAAATAAAAAAAATAGCTGCTCGTTTCATTGCATTGAAATACCTCCCTGGTATCTATAGCATAAAAGCCAAATATCACGACAATTTAAATCATTCTAAAGGCACTGTATTTGCCCCCTTTCTGAACAATGTAAGTGAAGCAGAAATTGTAAGCGAACTAAGTCTACAAGGAGTGGTCGCTGCATACAAATTTCAGAAAAAACACGAAAACAATCAATTGACACCAAACGGTGTAGTACTACTAACCTTCAACCTTTATAGCCTTCCGGAGCAAATTGATATTGCCTGGCGTAAGGTTAATGTGAGACAGTATGTTCCCAACCCCATGCGATGCAAAAATTGCCAGTTGCTTGGACACACCGCCAAGCATTGCAAGGGAAAAGCAGCATGCAATAATTGCAGCCTACCTCCCCACAACCCCCTAAATTGCACACGTACGTTTTGCGCTAATTGTCATGCCAATCACCCGGCCTCTTCGAATAGCTGTCCAAAATTCATGCAAGCGAAAGAAATACAAAAAATCAAAACAACAAAAAAATGCACCATACGTGAAGCCAAAAAAATATACAACTCAACTGTCACTCTTCCCAAAAATGCACCTTCATTCTCATCTACTGTCTCAAGTAACGCAAACACTCAGCAAATAAACTCATCAGAAATTGTCAAACATGTCAATTCAAAATTATCTGCCCCTCAAATATCAGATGACCAATTATCTGAAAGTGCTCCGCAAACTCTCAACAACCTATTCACCAAACTAATAAACGAATCAACCTCTCACATTAACCACCTGCACTCACTCAACCTAATTACAGCCACACATCAGAGCCATTTTACTCCCACACAGCAACAGCGCGATCACTTTACCACGAACAACAATACAGACTTTGAATCCAACTCAAACTCTACTTTAAATTTCCCAACAAATCTCCCCATCAGTAACGCAAACCATATCATCACCAACTCTATGAACTTATCTCTCGCTCTGGCGGAGGATTCAACAATGATTACCGAAGACTGTGCAGATATATTATCTGCCAGCAATCAACTCAATTAATATTCCTATATATTATATCGGGTGATTTTTTAAGAGCTTGATAACTTTTTTTTAAAAAAAAACGCATAAAATTTGCAAAATCTCATCGGTTCTTTATTTGAAACGTTAGATTGGTTCATGACATTTACTTTTTGAAGATAATTTATTTAAATGTTGACCGCGGCTGCGTCTTAGGTGGTCCATTCGGAAAGTCCAATTTTGGGCAACTTTTTCTAGCATTTCGGCCAGAATAGCCCGAATTTCTTCGGAAATGTTGTCTTCAAAAGCTGGAATAGTTGCTGGCTTACTTTTCTGTAGACTTTAGACTTGACGTAGGCCAAAAAATAGTCTAAAAGGCGTTAAATCGCATGATCTTGGTGGCCAACTTACGGGTCCATTTTCTTGAGATGAATTGTTCTCCAGTTTTCCCTCAAAATGGCCATAGAATCGCGAGCTGTGTGGCATGTAGCGCCATCTTGTTGAAACCACATGTCAACCAAGATGCTAACAAACTTTTTGTTGCCAAAATGGAAGAACTGAACTTGGTTGACATGTGGTTTCAACAAGATGGCGCTACATGCCACACAGCTCGCGATTCTATGGCCATTTTGAGGGAAAACTCTCGGAGAACAATTCATCTCAAAGAAATGGACCCGTAAGTTGGCCACCAAGATCATGCGATTTAACGCCTTTAGACTATTTTTGTGGGCTACGTCAAGTCTAAAGTCTACAGAAATAAGCCAGCAACTATTCCAGCTTTGGAAGACAACATTTCCGAAGAAATTCGGGCTATTCCGGCCGAAATGCTCGAAAAAAGTTGCCCAAAATTGGACTTTCGAATGGACCACCTAAGACGCAGCCGCGGTCAACATTTAAATGAAATTATCTTCAAAAGTAAATGTCATGAACCAATCTAACGTTTCAAATAAAGAACCGATGAGATTTTGCAAATTTTATGCGTTTTTTTTTAAAAAAAGTTATCAAGCTCTTAAAAAATCACCCGATATATGTATATATAAATTCTCTCAAAACATAACAAAAAAAACACTCGAATAAAAACAATTAACCACTTTCTCGTTGTTATCTTATCTCAATTCTCTTTTCAAATTCCAATGTTCTCAGTTCTACAATGGAATATCAATGGATTTTACAATAATTACCATGAGCTCCAGCTCTTGATTAAGTCTCTTTCACCATCATTAATTCAACTTAACGAAACCCATTTAGCATATAACGTTAACGCCTTCTGTCCCAAATCATATATAAGCATATTATATAACTCTCCAAATATAACGTCTAGTAAGCAAGGCGTTGCAATACTGATAAAAAAGAGCCTGCCTTACAAAAGAATTGATATCCAGTCTTCAATATCGGCAATCGCCGTTGAAGTTGGCATACACTTCAAGCTCAATATAATCTGCGCATATATTCCACCTACACAAAGTTTTACAAATACCGATATCTTGGGCTTATTGCAACAAGCCACAGCTCCGGCAATTTTTGCGGGTGACCTAAATGCTTGGAGCCCAATATGGGGATCTCCAACATCAAACTGTAGAGGAAAACTGATTGAGGATGCTCTGTTGGCTTCCAACTTTATATGCCTAAACAATGGTAACTGCAACACAATTCTCTACCCACGGCACCTTCTCACACTTAGACCTCACGTTGTGCTCAGCAGCTCTTACTCCAAATTGGCACCTGGAAAGTATTAAGTGATTTGCACGGTAGTGACCACTACCCTATATCTTTTGAAATAGTTACTCGGCATTTTCGCCAAACGTTTAATCCAAAACCAATCTTCAAAACAGACTTTGCTGACTGGTGTACATTCTCAGGTCTATGTCATATATGTAGGAACAGTACCCCAGTTTCTGCCAACATCAACAGAGAAGCTGCCACCATACAAAAAATTATCCGCGCGGCGGCAAATCGCTCTATCCCGCAAACAAATAGAAATAAAACCTCACACAATGTACCATGGTGGAGCAATGAACTAGCATTTCTCCGTTCAAAAAAACAATCGGGCTGGCATGAATATAAACGTTGTCAAACTATTGAAAAATTAGTTAGCTATAAAAAAGCGAATGCTTTGTTTCGCCGCAAAGCAAAGGAAGCGAAACGAAAAAATTTTCAGCAGTTCACTGCTAACATAAATCCCACTTGCTCTGTTAAAAAGACATGAAGAGATTTGAATATATTGTCTGGCGGCTCCAAAAGCACATCAGTTACACGTCTGGTTACTCCAGCTGAAGATTTGGTTATGCCTGATTGAATTGCGAACTTCTTTGCAAACCATTACTCAAGAGAGAGCGCAAAAGAAAACTTTAGCATCGACTTCCGCATTAGCAAAGAAACAGTCCTAAATAGCATAGGAGAAATAGAATATACACTTTCTTCGTCCGCAAAAGCGATAGAGTCAAAAATAACGATGTCCGAGTTTGAGTATGCGCTCACGTCAGTTAAAGGAAAAACGCCTGGTTTGGATAGGATATCTTATCCGTTAATCAAAAATTTACCGAAGTCGATGAAACTACGATTAGTTAAACTTTACAACAATATTTTTGACTCTGGGGTCTATCCACAATACTGGAAAACTTCCAATATAATCCCAATACTAAAGCCCGGAAAATTACCCACTGACGTCAATAGCTATCGTCCTATCTCAATTTTTTAAGCTGTCTTGGAAAAGTAATGGAAAAATTGTAGGCAACAGGCTGTCATGGTACGCCAAGAAAAAATAAACTAATAAGCTCTCAACAGGTCGGCTATAAAAAAGTGCATGGCACAGTTGATGCCTTGCTCAACCTAGACAATTTCGTCGCAAAGGCTCTATCCAGTAGAAATCATGTATCTGTGTTGTCTTTAGATTTCCAAAAAGCCTTTGATCGTATTGGAATTCACGTAGTCTTAAGAAAGCTACAAAACTGGAAAGTGGGCACCAGAACTCTAAACTTTATAAAATCTTTCCTGACAAATAGAAGACTTTCAGTAACTATTAACGGACACCACTCAATAACCCACAAGCTCTCAAATGGTACGCCACAGGGCTCAACTCTTTCGTCTTTACTCTTTATTATCGCCTTTGATGAGCTAAGTCAACTTCTTTCTAATTATAAAAACATTGACCATCAAATGAACGCAGATGATGTACTGATATATACAAAGGTAAATGACACGGCTGCTGTCCAAAATACCTTCATTGACATTCTCTCCAATATTTCATCTTGGTCCTCAATTTCAGACGTACACATTTCTTTAGAAAAAACAAATCTTCTTCATATTTGTCGCAAAAAGGCACCATGCAACATTTCATTAAATGTTGATAACTGCAACATTATGCTAAAAGAAAAGTTGATGATTTTAGGATTAATCATAGACTCTAAGTATCTTTTTAAAGATCACTGCAACTATATAAGAAATTCTCTTGTACATAGACTAAATATTATTAAGTATCTCACTTGTAAACATAGCTATATACACCCTGCCATTCTCATCAATGTTGTGAGATCACTAATGCTATCCAAAATCGACTACGCCTTACCTATCTACGGACACTGCGCAACATCCCAAATACGTAAAGTCTCTGTGCCTTATCATGCAACAATCCGTCGGAGCCTTAGAGCATTCCCTACTTCACCAACAAAGTTTTTACTTGCTGAATCCGGCTTGCCGAGCATCTCTAGTAGAGTGGCCGATGCAACATATCGCATTCTTGCGAAAAAACTTGACGGAACAAACATGGCATTAGCAAATACCTTCACGAGAGCAAATTCACGTAAAAGACCACTAAGAATACCATCGACAGTATCCAGATCTCTTGAATACGTCAGGGACAATTTCACATATTTTTACGGAAGCAAAAAGAGCTTTGAGATATTTCCTCCTTGGTCCATTAGTCCAGTATCTTTTGAGAATGCTTTACTAAACTTGCCTAAACAAAGTACACCTAACGCAGTCTACCAAGCAAAGTTTGCATACATTCGCGATCAATATAGTACATCGAATTGGCGTTTTATCTTTACGGATGGATCTAAGACATCAGACCACACCTCGTTAGCCGTTGTCGATAAGGATGGAGACGTAATATGCCAATGGCTCCTTGATCCGATGTGTACAATATTCACCGCCGAAGCCTTAGCTATTGAACTTGCTGTTGAGCATGCTAAAAAAAAAATAGGAGGAAAATATTTTATTTTGCGGTGACAGTAAATCATGCATTGCGGCAATTCAATCACCTGCAGCAAATTCCCACAAGATAATTTCATCAATCAGAAACTCCCTCATCGCGGCTGGAAACAAAATCAAGCTCATATGGATCCCAGGCCATGTGGGAATCTCAGGAAACGAACGAGCTAATACTGTCGCAAAAGAAGTTAGCAGATCCCCTACCCTAATGCTCGACTTTTTAAGCAAGGGCGTTTTGTACAGGCATATTAAGATAAGAAGAAAAAATCTGGAATTCTCGGACTGGGTATCGCAAAACCATCACTACATTGGAATAAACGCAAGGAGAATCACTCCAACTTACCCTGCAAACACGGCAAGCAACATCCTGAAGCCGTACATACGCCTAAGGCTTGGCCATACTATATTTAGCCACTCTCATCTTCTAACAAGGAGCGAACCATTTTGCTGCCCGCTATGCAATGGCCCAAATACAGTTAGGTACCTAATTTCGCAATGTCCGAACACAAGGCCGACTGAGTGCTCTGGTAACAATTCCACAATGGAGGCACTATCTTCACCCAGTCATGACAACATTATGTATATTTACAATTTCCTTAAAGATAACAACATCCTTAACCTAATTTAGCGTAGTTTAAGATATCATAGTTAAAATATCGTAATTATTTACTAGTACTACCAACTTAAGCAACAAAACTTAGTGTCATTTTAAAGTTTATGCTGTAATTTATTGCTGTGTAAACTGTTGTAAATAAATAAATAAATAAATAAAATTTTGCTTTAAAATTGGTAAAACGTTTCCATTAATGAAACAAGTTATGGCGATAGCTATCCCGTAGCAGAGTGCTCGAGTGGTTTCACCGTTTTCAAAGAGGTCGTGAGAACATAAATGACGGTCAACATGTGGGCCAATCAAAATCCGTGATCACCGGAAACTCCATCGAAACTGTGCGTGAATTCATCAAAAATGAGCCGAAATCATCATTGAAATTCATGGAAATGGAATTGAACATCTTCAAAACATCAATTTATTGCATTTTGACCGAACGGTGTGTGCACGGTTTGCTCCGCACAAATTGACTGACGACCAAAAATTGCTCAGAATCCAACATTCGATTCGACGACCGATTATTTGACCAAATATCACATTTGACAAGGCATGCTGGCGGCCATACCGGCAAACGAGCTAAAACACTCGTTCGACATGCTTTTGGACCGTGCAAAACGCTGTATTGATGCAGAAGAAGACTATTTTGCATAAAATAAATTGATTTTGCCGAAAAAACCATTTGTTCTGAGTTTTTGTTTAAAGTCCTGTTTACTTTGAAAGGCACCTTGTATATTGACAATGATAGAATAGAACTGTAACCAAATACACACAGTGCATCACGAAAAAAAATTGGGTAAGTGAGCGTATAGTCCTGAAAGTCAAAATTAATTGTTTGGGTCATAACTGGCTCAATAAACGGTCTACATTAGTAGTGGCGAAATATGTAGAAGTTAACGAAATTAATTAACAGTTGTCCTCAAACAAATGTATTTTAAATAATTTGATAGAGTTGTTGTTGAAAATGAAAACGAAAATTATTTAGATATATCCCGGAATGTCATCATATAATCATCGGTTAAGAAATGTTTAACTATTATTACTTAGTGTAATTTCAATACACCTCAATTATGAAACAGCCCATGTTTAGTAATCAAAAAGATTACAAGAAATATTATTGAAGCATCCATTTTGACTAGAAATTTTAATGGAGAAATGGTCCTCTTGCCTCTTGCAGATATACTCAAATTCAATTTGAAAATGTTTTTAAGTAAAAACGCTACATATTATTGTTAAAAATTCAGAAAGGTCTACCCTTTTTCATTATCGCACAAGTATTAACAACTAACAACTTTTAAAAATAATAATTTCTTACAAGTTAAATATAAAATTAATAAAATAAAAAAATGTGTAATTCGATATATCTCCAGTGATACCAACCACATTGTGCCATAGTGTTGGAAAGGTGAAATTTTAAGCTTCATTAAACCAAAAAAAAGAAATTAAATTCGGAGAAGTTGAAAAAAAGCTACAGCTGTTAAAAAAATGAGTGAAAATAATGAAGAAATTCACTATATTTTGAAATTTTTGTATAAAAAGGGAAGAATGCCACGCAAGCTACCAATGAAATTTGTGAAATTTACGGATACAATGCTGTATCAGTTCGTGTAGCACAACAAATGGTTCGCTCGCTTCCGTTCTGGAAGTTTCGAAATTTCGATTTACACAGATGGAATAATGTCTCTAGTCTATTTATTAGTATAAATATTAAAAAAAGTTTGATTAGAAATACGAAAAGGCTTTTTCTACTACCCCTACTTTATTTTTATTTGTGCTTAATAACAAATCGAGGAAAATTAGTATCAACTATTCTCAAATTTGGAAATAATTCAAGGGGTTACTCTTACAGCGGGAATAACGTTTTCGTTTGTATTCTTAAATATAATTTTAGTGTATTAAATAGTTAATTGTTAATGTATACCTTAGCACAGCAGAGAAAGCCTTGTTAGTTACACTATTTATAACACAAGAACGGCTTATATAACGGCATACTTCTTCAACGACAATGAACGAGAGCTGCATTCATAATAAACAAAATGCAATATCTCACATAAAAAATATCGAAAAACTACAGTGTTCAAAAAAAACACTTCAATTGTCCTAACAAACAATTGCAAACTGAGCCATAATAATATTGCTCGATATTAGGAATGATAGAATAGAACAGCAACCAAATACAACTTTTTTGACTTGGAAATTTAACGAAAAAATTATCCTCGTGCCAGGTTAGAATGCACGATACGAATTGAACTAAATTAAATTGAATTTAAGAATATTTATAATTAAAAACTATAAATATTATTGTTAAAAATGAAGAATAATGTATTATCTTTCAATTATCTCAAAATTAACAATTTCTAACATTACTCATCAATCATTTTCAAATTTGGCAGTAACGTTCAAATTTTAACCCTCAGGATTATTACCCAAGAAATACAAATGAAATTCAAATAAAATTTGGCAGTAACGTTCAGATTTTAACCCTGTCGATTATTACCCAAGAAATAACGATGTTACTACATTCAATAGTTTATAATTAATATATGCCTTAGCCACAGCCACGAGAGGACGAAGTCCTTTAGTATTTATTTATAAGCCTAACTTTAAAGGAAAAATTCAGATTTATGCAAACAAAGATATACTATACTTATTACTATATACAGGGTTTGTCCGGAAAGTAAAATGACAGATTTTCGTGCGCCGCGACTGTACTTCGGAGCGTGCGCGCATCGACTGGATTCTGTAGAGGGCGTTCCTAGCTAACGAACGAACGGCTAGTCTGTTGTCTCCGACCACCTGGAGAGTCATGACAAACATTTTCGCGGAACGCGGACAGAGGTACGCGATTAAATTCTGTATGAAACTCGGTAAATCTGCTACAGAGTCGTTTGATCTGAACCCACAGGCTTACCCAGATGTTGCTTTAGCAAGAAGTGGTGTGTTTCGGTGGCACCAGGCTTATTTGGAGGCCCGGGAAGAGGTCGCTGATGAAGACCGTGAAACGATGCTCATTGTCTATTTAGACATCAAAGGCATCATCCACCATGAATTTGTTCCTCCTGGACAAACCGTCAACGCCAAGTTTTACGTGGAAGTCCTCAAGAGACTCAAATGAGGGTCAATCGGGTCCGGTAAGAAATCGCAGCCGATTGGAAGTTGCCCCACGACAAGACCCCGGCTCACACCGCTTTTCTTGTGTATAGCTACCTAACCAAGGCCCCAACGCTTTCGCAGCCGCCTTACAGCCCAGATATTTAATTTTGCCTCCCGAGGTATTTTTATTTTCGTCTCCTCATCCCTTCAACCTACTACGGGAAAATTAAATTCGATCTGCAGATCTGAAAGGAGAAAGGTACAATCTTTTATCAAAGTGTACAGCTACTGGCGTATGCCGATGATATTGATATTATTGACCTCAAGTTCTGCATTCTCCAGATTGGATAAGGAAGCGAAGCAAATGGGTCTAGTAGTGAACGAAGGCAAGACGAAATATCGCCTGTCATCAAACAAACAGTCGTCGCACTCGCGGCTAGGCTCCCACGTCACTGTTGACAGTCATAACTTTGAAGTCGTACATAATTTCGTCTATCTTGGAACCAGCATCAACACCTGCAACAATGTCAGCCTCGAAATCCAACGCAGAATAAGTCGTGCCAACATGTGCTACTTTGGATTAAGTAGGCAATAGAGAAGTAAAGTCCTTTCTGTACGAACAGAGATCAATATCTATAAGTCCCTCATTACTGCCGTCTTTCTATATGGTGCAGAGGCATGGACAACGACGAATACTACAATCGATGAAACGATGAGCTGTACGAGATATACGACTACATTAACATAGTTCAGCGAATCAAGATATAGCGGCTACGCTGGCTAGGTTATGTCGACCGAGTGGATAAAAACACCCCAGCTTTGAGAGTATTTGACGCAGTACCCGCTGGGGAAGCAGAGAAAGAGGAAGACCTCCACTCCGTTCGAAAGGCCAGGTGAAGGAGGATTTGGCTACACTTGGAATTTCCAATTAGCGCTTAACAATGAAAAGAAATAACGACTGGCGCGCTGTTGAAAGCTCGGCAATAACCACGTAATCGGTGTCTACGCCAAGACAGAAGAAGCGAAACTTAAAAAAAGTGTTATATGGGACGTTGATGTAGTTGTAGTATGATTGATCAGATTTTCAAATAGGTATAAAACAGTACACACCAAAATAACACACATTTGATGGGAAACTTGAATTTATAAAAATTTTGTACAATTTTACATTTTTGCTTCAAATGTGTTCACTATGTTTAGTAGATATAGCATAGGTTTGAGAAATGAGCCATTTTTCAAATATTTAAACCATGCACACACCTATGAGCGCTGCCCCCGCCACAATGTCAAAATCGTGCTTGGCGACTTTAACGCCAGGGTGGGCAAAGAAGGTATCTTTGGCACTACGGTCGGTAAGTTCAGCCTCCACGACGAAACATCCCCAAATGGGTTGAGGCTGATTGACTTCGCCGGGGCCCGAAATATGGTTATCTGTAGTACAAGATTCCAGCATAAGAAGATTCATCAAGCTACATGGCTGTATCCGTATCGAAAAACTACCAACCAGATCGATCATGTTGTGATAGACGGAAGACACGTCTCCAGTGTTTTAGATGTGCGTGCGCTCCGAGGTCCTAACATCGACTCGGACCACTATCTTGTTGCTGCCAAGATTCGCACCCGCCTCTGTGCAGCAAAAAACGCACGCTAACAAACACAAGGAAGGTTCGACGTCGAGAAGCTGCAACCACAACAGACAGCCGAACGATTTTCTACTCGGCTTGCACTCCTGCTCTCTGAGAGCACTCGTCAACAACTCGGTATAAGGGAACTGTGGGACGGCATTTCAAACTCCTTACGTACAGCTGCAACCGAAACCATTGGTTTTCGGAAAGTTCAAAAGAACAGCTGGTACAACGAGGAGTGCCGTGTCGCAGCGGAGAGAAAATAGACTGCCTACCTCGCAACGTTACGATCGACCACAACACGTGCGGGATGGGATAGATACCGAGAGTTGAAAAGGGAAGCGAGACGCATTTGCAGACAGAAAAAGAAAGAGGCTGAAATGCGTGAGTACGAAGAGCTTGATAAGCTGGCCGACAGGGGTAATGCTCGAAAATTCTACATAAAAATGCGGCGGCTTACAGAAGGTTTCAAGACCGGAGCATACTCTTGTAGAAACCCCAAAGGTGATCTAGTGACCGATGCAAAGAGCATACTTAAATTACGGAGGGAACACTTCACCAGCCTGCTGAATGGCAGTGAACGCACAACGCCAGGAGAAGGCGAACCCGATTTCCCAATCGATGACGATGGAGCAGACGTTCCATTGCCCGACCATTCAAACACGGCGGCGAAGAACTGATAAGGAGCATGCATCAGCTTCTTTGTAGAATATGGTCGGACGAAATCATGCCCAACGATTGGAATTTAAGTGTGCTATGCCCAATCCATAAAAAGGAGACCCCACAATCTGCGCCAACTACCGTGGGATCAGCCTCCTCAACATCGCATATAAGGTTCTATCGAGCGTATTGTGTGAAAGATTAAAGCCCACCGTCAACAAACTGATTGGACCTTATCAGTGTGGCTTTAGACCTGGCAAATCAACAACCGACCAGATATTCACCATGCGCCAAATCTTGACATACACTTCAAGCTCAATATAATCTGCGCATATATTCTACCTACACAAAGTTTTACAAATACCGATATCTTGGACTTATTGCAACAAGTCACAGCTCCGGCAATTCTTGCGGGTGACCTAAATGCTTGGAGCCCAATATGGGGATCTCCAACATCAAACTGTAGAGGAAAACTGATTGAGGATGCTCTGTTGGCTTCCAACTTTATATGCCTAAACAATGGTAACGCAACACAATTCTCTACCCACGGCACCTTCTCACACTTAGACCTCACGTTGTGCTCAGCAGCTCTTACTCCAAATTGGCACCTGGAAAGTATTAAGTGATTTGCACGGTAGTGATCACTACCCTATATCTTTTGAAATAGTTACTCGGCATTTTCGCCAATCGTTTAATCCAAAACCAATCTTCAAAACAGACTTTGCTGACTGGTGTACATTCTCAGGTCTATGTCATATAGGTAGCAACAGTACCCCAGTTTCTGCCAACATCAACAGAGAAGCTGCCACCATACAAAAAATTATCCGCGCGGCGGCAAATCGCTCTATCCCGCAAACAAATAGAAATAAAACCTCACACAATGTACCATGGTGGAGCAATGAACTAGCATTTCTCCGTTCAAAAAAACAATCGGGCTGGCATGAATATAAACGTTGTCAAACTATTGAAAAATTAGTTAGCTATAAAAAAGCGAATGCTTTGTTTCGCCGCAAAGCAAAGGAAGCGAAACGAAAAAGTTTTCAGCAGTTCACTGCTAACATAAATCCCACTTGCTCTGTTAAAAAGATATGGAGAGATTTGAATATATTGTCTGGCGGCTCCAAAAGCACATCAGTTACACGTCTGGTTACTCCAGCTGAAGATTTGGTTATGCCTGATTCAATTGCGAACTTCTTTGCAAACCATTACTCAAGAGAGAGCGCAAAAGAAAACTTTAGCATCGACTTCCGCATTAGCAAAGAAACAGTCCTAAATAGCATAGGAGAAATAGAATATACACTTTCTTCGTCCGCAAAAGCGATAGAGTCAAAAATAACGATGTCCGAGTTTGAGTATGCGCTCACGTCAGTTAAAGGAAAACCGCCTGGTTTGGATAGGATATCTTATCCGTTAATCAAAAATTTACCGAAGTCGATGAAACTACGATTAGTTAAACTTTACAACAATATTTTTGACACTGGGGTCTATCCACAATACTGGAAAACGTCCAATATAATCACAATACTAAAGCCCGGAAAATTACCCACTGACGTCAATAGCTATCGTCCTATCGCAATTTTTAAGCTGTCTTGGAAAAGTAATGGAAAAAATTGTAGGCAACAGGCTGTCATGGTACGCCAAGAAAAAATAAACTAATAAGCTCTCAACAGGTCGGCTATAAAAAAGTGCATGGCACAGTTGATGCCTTGCTCAACCTAGACAATTTCGTCGCAAAGGCTCTATCCAGTAGAAATCATGTATCTGTGCTGTCTTTAGATTTCCAAAAAGCCTTTGATCGTATTGGAATTCACGTAGTCTTAAGAAAGCTACAAAACTGGAAAGTGGGCACCAGAACTCTAAACTTTATAAAATCTTTCCTGACAAATAGAAGACTTTCAGTAACTATCGGGTGATTTTTTAAGAGCTTGATAACTTTTTAAAAAAAAAAAACGCATAAAATTTGCAAAATCTCATCGGTTCTTTATTTGAAACGTTAGATTGGTTCATGACATTTACTTTTTGAAGATAATTTCATTTAAATGTTGACCGCGGCTGCGTCTTAGGTGGTCCATTCAGGAAAGTCCAATTTTGGGCAACTTTTTCGAGCATTTCGGCCGGAATAGCCCGAATTTCTTCGGAAATGTTGTCTTCCAAAGCTGGAATAGTTGCTGGCTTATTTCTGTAGACTTTAGACTTGACGTAGCCCCACAAAAAATAGTCTAAAGGCGTTAAATCGCATGATCTTGGTGGCCAACTTACGGGTCCATTTCTTGAGATGAATTGTTCTCCGAACTTTCCCAACTTTTCTAGGGCCCATTCACTGAAAATTCGACGTTGTGGCAGATCGTTCGGCTTCAGTTCTTGCACGAGCTGTATTTTATACGGTTTTACACCAAGATCTGTGCGTAAAATCTTCCATGTGGTCGAATAACACAAACCCAATTGCTGCGAACGGCGACGAATCGACATTTCACGGTCTTCAGCCACACTCTCAGAAACAGACGCAATATTCTCTTCTGTACGCACTGTACGCATTCGTGTGGTTGGTTTAATGTCCAATGAAGTAAACTGAGTGCGAAACTTGGTCACAATCGCATTAATTGTTTGCTCACTTGGTCGATTATGTAGACCATAAATCGGGCGTAAAGCGCGAAACACATTTCGAACCGAACACTGATTTTGGTAATAAAATTCAATGATTTGCAAGCGTTGCTCGTTAGTAAGTCTATTCATGATGAAATGTCAAAGCATACTGAGCATCTTTCTCTTTGACACCATGTCTGAAATCCCACGTGATCTGTCAAATACTAATGCATGAAAATCCTAACCTCAAAAAAATCACCCGATATTAACGGACACCACTCAATAACCCACAAGCTCTCAAATGGTACGCCACAGGGCTCAACTCTTTCGTCTTTACTCTTTATTATCGCCTTTGATGAGCTAAGTCAACTTCTTTCTAATTACAAAAACATTGACCATCAAATGAACGCAGATGATGTACTGATATATACAAAGGTAAATGACACGGCTGCTGTCCAAAATACCTTCATTGACATTCTCTCCAATATTTCATCTTGGTCCTCAATTTCAGACGTACACATTTCTTTAGAAAAAACAAATCTTCTTCATATTTGTCGCAAAAAGGCACCATGCAACATTTCATTAAATGTTGATAACTGCAACATTATGCTAAAAGAAAAGTTGATGATTTTAGGATTAATCATAGACTCTAAGTATCTTTTTAAAGATCACTGCAACTATATAAGAAATTCTCTTGTACATAGACTAAATATTATTAAGTATCTCACTTGTAAACATAGCTATATACACCCTGCCATTCTCATCAATGTTGTGAGATCACTAATGCTATCCAAAATTGACTACGCCTTACCTATCTACGGACACTGCGCAACATCCCAAATACGTAAAGCCTCTGTGCCTTATCATGCAACAATCCGTCGGAGCCTTAGAGCATTCCCTACTTCACCAACAAAGTTTTTACTTGCTGAATCCGGCTTGCCGAGCATCTCTAGTAGAGTGGCCGATGCAACATATCGCATTCTTGCGAAAAAACTTGACGGAACAAACATGGCATTAGCAAATACCTTCACGAGAGCAAATTCACGTAAAAAACCACTAAGAATACCATCGACAGTATTAAGATCTCTTGAATACGTCAGGGACAATTTCACATATTTTTACGGAAGCAAAAAGAGCTTTGAGATATTTCCTCCTTGGTCCATTATTCCAGTATCTTTTGAGAATGCTTTACTAAACTTGCCTAAACAAAGTACACCTAACGCAGTCTACCAAGCAAAGTTTGCATACATTCGCGATCAATATAGTACATCGAATTGGCGTTTTATCTTTACGGATGGATCTAAGACATCAGACCACACCTCGTTAGCCGTTGTCGATAAGGATGGAGACGTAATATGCCAATGGCTCCTTGATCCGATGTGTACAATATTCACCGCCGAAGCCTTAGCTATTGAACTTGCTGTTGAGCATGCTAAAAAAAAATAGAGGAAAATATTTTATTTGCAGTGACAGTAAATCATGCATTGCGGCAATTCAATCACCTGCAAATTCCCACAAGACAATTTCATCAATCAGAAACTCCCTCATCGCGGCTGGAAACAAAATCAAGCTCATATGGATCCCAGGCCATGTGGGAATCTCAGGAAACGAACGAGCTAATACTGTCGCAAAAGAAGTTAGCAGATCCCCTACCCTAATGCTCGACTTTTTAAGCAAGGGTGATTTGTACAGGCATATTAAGATAAGAAGAAAAAATCTGGAATTCTCGGACTGGGTATCGCAAAACCATCACTACATTGGAATAAACGCAAGGAGAATCACTCCAACTTACCCTGCAAACACGGCAAGCAACATCCTGAAGCCGTACATACGCCTAAGGCTTGGCCATACTATATTTAGCCACTCTCATCTTCTAACAAGGAGCGACCCATCTTGCTGCCCGCTATGCAATGGCCCAAATACAGTTAGGTACCTAATTTCGCAATGTCCGAACACAAGGCCGACTGAGTGCTCTGGTAACAATTCCACAATGGAGGCACTATCTTCACCCAGTCATGACAACATTATGTATATTTACAATTTCCTTAAAGATAAAAACATCCTTAACCTAATTTAGCGTAGTTTAAGATATCATAGTTAAAATATCGTAATTATTTACTAGTACTACCAACTTAAGCAACAAAACTTAGTGTCATTTTAAAGTTTATGCTGTAATTTATTGCTGTGTAAACTGTTGTAAATAAATAAATAAATAAATAAAATTTTGCTTTAAAATTGGTAAAACGTTTCCATTAATGAAACAAGTTATGGCGATGGCTATCCCGTAGCAGAGTGCTCGAGTGGTTTCACCGTTTTCAAAGAGGTCGTGAGAACATAAATGACGGTCAACATGTGGGCCAATCAAAATCCGTGATCACCGGAAATTCCATCGAAACTGTGCGTGAATTCATCAAAAATGAGCCGAAATCATCATTGAAATTCATGGAAATGGAATTGAACATCTTCAAAACATCAATTTATTGCATTTTGACCGAACGGTGTGTGCACGGTTTGCTCGGCACAAATTGACTGACGACCAAAAATTGCTCAGAATCCAACATTCGATTCGACGACCGATTATTTGACCAAATATCACATTTGACCGGCATACTGGCGGCCATACCGGCAAACGAGCTAAAACACTCGTTCGACATGCTTTTGGACCGTGCAAAACGCTGTATTGATGCAGAAGAAGACTATTTTGCATAAAATAAATTGATTTTGCCGAAAAAACCATTTGTTCTGAGTTTTTGTTTAAAGTCCTGTTTACTTTGGAAGGCACCTTGTATATTGACAATGATAGAATAGAACTGTAACCAAATACACACAGTGCATCACGAAAAAAAAATTGGGTAAGTGAGCGTATAGTCCTGAAAGTCAAAATTAATTGTTTGGGTCATAACTGGCTCAATAAACGGTCTACATTAGTAGTGGCGAAATATGTAGAAGTTAACGAAATTAATTAACAGTTGTCCTCAAACAAATGTATTTTAAATAATTTGATAGAGTTGTTGTTGAAAATGAAAACGAAAATTATTTAGATATATCCCGGAATGTCATCATATAATCATCGGTTAAGAAATGTTTAACTATTATTATTTAGTGTAATTTCAATACACCTCAATTATAAAACAGCCCATGTTTAGTAATCAAAAAGATTACAAGAAATATTATTGAAGCATCCATTTTGACTAGAAATTTTAATGGAGAAATGGTCCTCTTGCCTCTTGCAGATATACTCAAAATGAATTTGAAAATGTTTTTAAGTAAAAACGCTACATATTATTGTTAAAAATTCAGAAAGGTCTATCCTTTTTCATTATCGCACAAGTATTAACAACTAACAACTTTAAAAAATAATAATTTCTTACAAGTTAAATATAAAATTAATAAAATAAAAAAAATGTGGTAATTCGATATATCTCCAGTGATACCAACCACATTGTGCCATATAGTGTTGGAAAGGTGAAATTTTAAGCTTCATTAAACCAAAAAAAAGAAATTAAATTCGGAGAAGTTGAAAAAAAGCTACAGCTGTTAAAAAAATGAGTGAAAATAATGAAGAAATTCACTATATTTTGAAATTTTTGTATAAAAAAGGGAAGAATGCCACGCAAGCTACCAATGAAATTTGTGAAATTTACGGATACAATGCTGTATCAGTTCGTGTAGCACAACAAATGGTTCGCTCGCTTCCGTTCTGGAAGTTTCGAAATTTCGATTTACACAGATGGAATAATGTCTCTAGTCTATTTATTAGTATAAATATTAAAAAAAGTTTGATTAGAAATACGAAAAGGCTTTTTCTACTACCCCTACTTTATTTTTATTTGTGCTTAATAACAAATCGAGGAAAATTAGTATCAACTATTTTCAAATTTGGAAATAATTCAAGGGGTTACTCTTACAGCGGGAATAACGTTTTCGTTTGTATTCTTAAATATAATTTTAGTGTATTAAATAGTTAATTGTTAATGTATACCTTAGCACAGCAGAGAAAGCCTTGTTAGTTACACTATTTATAACACAAGAACGGCTTATATAACGGCATACTTCTTCAACGACAATGAACGAGAGCTGCATTCATAATAAACAAAATGCAATATCTCACATAAAAAATATCGAAAAACTACAGTGTTCAAAAAAAACACTTCAATTGTCCTAACAAACAATTGCAAACTGAGCCATAATAATATTGCTAGATATTAGGAATGATAGAATAGAACAGCAACCAAATACAACTTTTTTGACTTGGAAATTTAACGAAAAAATTATCCTCGTGCCAGGTTAGAATGCACGATACGAATTGAACTAAATTAAATTGAATTTAAGAATATTTATAATTAAAAACTATAAATATTATTGTTAAAAATGAAGAATAATGTATTATCTTTCAATTATCTCAAAATTAACAATTTCTAACATTACCCATCAATCATTTTCAAATTTGGCAGTAACGTTCAAATTTTAACCCTCAGGATTATTACCCAAGAAATACAAATGAAATTCAAATAAAATTTGGCAGTAACGTTCAGATTTTAACCCTGTCGATTATTACCCAAGAAATAACGATGTTACTACATTCAATAGTTTATAATTAATATATGCCTTAGCCACAGCCACGAGAGGACGAAGTCCTTTAGTATTTATTTATAAGCCTAACTTTAAAGGAAAAATTCAGATTTATGCAAACAAAGATATACTATACTTATTACTATATACAGGGTTTGTCCGGAAAGTAAAATGACAGATTTTCGTGCGCCGCGACTGTACTTCGGAGCGTGCGCGCATCGACTGAATTCTGTAGAGGGCGTTCCTAGCTAACGAACGAACGGCTAGTCTGTTGTCTCCGACCACCTGGAGAGTCATGACAAACATTTTCGCGGAACGCGGACAGAAGTACGCGATTAAATTCTGTATGAAACTCGGTAAATCTGCTACAGAGTCGTTTGATCTGAACCCACAGGCTTACCCAGATGTTGCTTTAGCAAGAAGTGGTGTGTTTCGGTGGCACCAGGCTTATTTGGAGGCCCGGGAAGAGGTCGCTGATGAAGACCGTGAAACGATGCTCATTGTCTATTTAGACATCAAAGGCATCATCCACCATGAATTTGTTCCTCCTGGACAAACCGTCAACGCCAAGTTTTACGTGGAAGTCCTCAAGAGACTCAAATGAGGGTCAATCGGGTCCGGCAAGAAATCGCAGCCGATTGGAAGTTGCCCCACGACAAGACCCCGGCTCACACCGCTTTTCTTGTGTACAGCTACCTAACCAAGGCCCCAACGCTTTCGCAGCCGCCTTACAGCCCAGATATTTAATTTTGCCTCCCGAGGTATTTTTATTTTCGTCTCCTCATCCCTTCAACCTACTACGGGAAAATTAAATTCGATCTGCAGATCTGAAAGGAGAAGGTACAATCTTTTATCAAAGTGTACAGCTACTGGCGTATGCCGATGATATTGATATTATTGACCTCAAGTTCTGCATTCTCCAGATTGGATAAGGAAGCGAAGCAAATGGGTCTAGTAGTGAACGAAGGCAAGACGAAATATCGCCTGTCATCAAACAAACAGTCGTCGCACTCGCGGCTAGGCTCCCACGTCACTGTTGACAGTCATAACTTTGAAGTCGTACATAATTTCGTCTATCTTGAAACCAGCATCAACACCTCCAACAATGTCAGCCTCGAAATCCAACGCAGAATAAGTCGTGCCAACATGTGCTACTTTGGATTAAGTAGGCAATAGAGAAGTAAAGTCCTTTCTGTACGAACAGAGATCAATATCTATAAGTCCCTCATTACTGCCGTCCTTCTATATGGTGCAGAGGCATGGACAACGACGAATACCACAATCGATGAAACGATGAGCTGTACGAGATATACGACTACATTAACATAGTTCAGCGAATCAAGATATAGCGGCTACGCTGGCTAGGTTATGTCGACTGAGTGAATAAAAACACCCCAGCTTTAAGAGTATTTGACGCAGTCCCCGCTGGGGAAGCAGAGAAAGAGGAAGACCTCCACTCCGTTCGAAAGGCCAGGTGAAGGAGGATTTGGCTACACTTGGAATTTCCAATTAGCGCTTAACAATGAAAAGAAATAACGACTGGCGCGCTGTTGAAAGCTCGGCAATAACCACGTAATCGGTGTCTACGCCAAGACAGAAGAAGCGAAACTTAAAAAAAGTGTTATATGGGACGTTGATGTAGTTGTAGTATGATTGATCAGATTTTCAAATAGGTATAAAACAGTACACACCAAAATAACACACATTTGATGGGAAACTTGAATTTATAAAAATTTTGTACAATTTTACATTTTTGCTTCAAATGTGTTCACTATGTTTATAGATATAATAGGTTTGAGAAATGAGCCATTTTTCAAATATTTAAACCATTTTGAGGCACGCCGCCCCCGCCACAATGTCAAAATCGTGTTGGCGACTTTAACGCCAGGGTGGGCAAAGAAGGTATCTTTGGCACTACGGTCGGTAAGTTCAGCCTCCACGACGAAACATCCCCAAATGGGTTGAGGCTGATTGACTTCGCCGGGGCCCGAAATATGGTTATTGTAGTACAAGATTCCAGCATAAGAAGATTCATCAAGCTACATGGCTGTATCCGTATCGAAAAACTACCAACCAGATCGATCATGTTGTGATAGACGGAAGACACGTCTCCAGTGTTTTAGATGTGCGTGCGCTCCGAGGTCCTAACATCGACTCGGACCACTATCTTGTTGCTGCCAAGATTCGCACCCGCCTCTGTGCAGCAAAAAACGCACGCTAACAAACACAAAGGAAGGTTCGACGTCGAGAAGCTGCAACCACAACAGACAGCCGAACGATTTTCTACTCGGCTTGCACTCCTGCTCTCTGAGAGCACTCGTCAACAACTCGGTATAAGGGAACTGTGGGACGGCATTTCAAACTCCTTACGTACAGCTGCAACCGAAACCATTGGTTTTCGGAAAGTTGAAAAGAACAGCTAGTACGACGAGGAGTGCCGTGATGGATGGGATAGATACCGAGAGTTGAAAAGGGAAGCGAGACGCATTTGCAGACAGAAAAAGAAAGAGGCTGAAATGCGTGAGTACGAAGAGCTTGATAAGCTGGCCGACAGGGGTAATGCTCGAAAATTCTACATAAAAATGCGGCGGCTTACAGAAGGTTTCAAGACCGGAGCATACTCTTGTAGAACCCCCAAAGGTGATCTAGTGACCGATGCAAAGAGCATACTTAAATTACGGAGGGAACACTTCACCAGCCTGCTGAATGGCAGTGAACGCACAACGCCAGGAGAAGGCGAACCCGATTCCCCAATCGATGACGATGGAGCAGACGTTCCATTGCCCGACCATTCAAACACGGCGGCGAAGAACTGATAAGGAGCATGCATCAGCTTCTTTGTAGAATATGGTCGGACGAAAGCATGCCCAACGATTGGAATTTAAGTGTGCTATGCCCAATCCATAAAAAGGAGACCCCACCATCTGCGCCAAATACCGTGAGATCAGCCTCCTCAACATCGCATATAAGGTTCTATCGAGCGTATTGTGTGAAAGATTAAAGCCCACCGTCAACAAACTGATTGGACCTTATCAGTGTGGCTTTAGACCTGGCAAATCAACAACCGACCAGATATTCACCATGCGCCAAATCTTGTAAAAGACCCGTGAAAGGAGAATCGACACATACCACCTCTTCGTCGATTTCAAAGCTACTTTCGACAGCACGAAAAGGACCTGCCTTTATGCCGCGATGTCTGAATTTGGTATCCCCGCAAAACTAATACGGCTGTGTAAACTGACGTTGAGCAACACGAAAAGCTCCGTCAGGATCGGGAAGGACCCCTCCGAGCCGTTCGATACCAAACGAGGTTTCAGACTAGGCGATTCCCTATCGTGCGACTTCTTCAACCTGCTTCTGGAGAAAATAGTTAGAGCTGCAGAACTAAATAGAGAAGGTACCATCTTCTATAAGAGTGTACAGCTTCTGGCGTATGCCGATGATATTGATATCATCGGCCTCAACACCCGCGCCGTTAGTTCTGCTTTCTCCAGGCTGGACAAGGAAACACATAAAATGGGTCTGGCAGTGAACGAGGGCAAGGCGAAATATCTCCTGTCATCAATCAAACAGCCGTCGCACTAGCGACTTGGCTCTCACGTCACTATTGACAGTCATAACTTTGAAGTTGTAGATAATTTCGTCTATTTGGGAATAGTATTAACACCACCAACAATGACAGCCTTGAAATCCAATGCAGGATTGCTCTTGCCAACAGGTACTACTTCGGACTGAGTAGGCAATTGAAAAGTAAAGTCCTCTCTCGACGAACAAAAGCCAAACTTTAAAAGTTGCTCATAGTTCCCGGCCTGCTATATGGTGCAGAGGCTTGAACGATGACAGCAACCGATGAGTCGACGTTACGAGTTTTCGAGAGAAAGGTTCTACGAACGATTTATGGTCCTTTGTGCATTGGCCACGACGAATATCGCATTCGATGGAACGATGAGCTGTACGAGATATATGACGACATTGACATAGTTCAGCGAATTAAAAGACAGCGGCTACGCTGGCTAGGTCATGTTGTCCGGATGGACGAAAACACTCCAGCTCTGAAAGTATTCGACGCAGTACCCGCCGGGGGAAGCAGAGGAAGAGGAAGACCTCCACTCCGTTGGAAGTACCAAGTGGTGAAGGACCTGGCTTTGCTTGGAATATCCAATATGCGCCACGTAGCGAACAGAAGAAACGACTGGCGCGCTGTTGTTAACTCGGCTATAATCGCGTAAGCGGTTTCTACGCCAATTAAGAAGAAGAGGAAGAGTTATATTTAAGAAACCATAGCGATCATCTATCTTTAGTGTTAATAGTAATTGTAATATTATGCCTTCTAAGACTATATTTCCGTTATAAATGTAGAGCGAATCATGCTGATAGAACCATACCTATATGTATATGTATCAGAGAACTGCAAAGAGTAATAAATTTTTGTTTATACTTAAGTACTGATCCGTTACTCTGTCTGATTCTGTCATTTCGATTCATGTACACGAAGCGAACCGCTAGCGATCAGCTTATACCTGATTTGTTTATGAACGTTCGCATCAGCAGAAAATACCCGAAGTGATGCAAACTCATGGTTCAATGATTGAAATGATCGACAGCGTTCGGTTTGTATATCATTTCCTAAACATTGATTTACTCTAGAGAACTTCTGTTCTATTTCAAATACATATGTTTGTATACACATGTATGTATGTATATACATATGTTTTATTTATAATGGAAATTCCATCGTGTACATACATACATACAACAAATGTTTGTACGTTCTCGATGGAATTTCCATTGTTTACTCTTCGAAAATTTGTAACAGGCGCACATTTTCAAAGCTGATACATTTTTTGCAACACATGATTCAAATCAGTACAGCAAAAAATTGTTGTTGTTTGCTGTACTCATAGATTTACTCGTAGATTTACTTATAGTTTACCCAAAGTTTCACATAAATTCAAAAAATCGTCGCAACACTATGCACTGACAGGATACGATTGGAACTGAAGCCAGCCATACCGTTTACTCGATCGTGATTGCCGAAGAGCAGATTGTTCGTGTTGCATCAGCTCAGTTGACGCTGGCGGTTACTCGAATTGATAAACAATGTTGTCTATGCTGAACTGAATTGATTTGATTGTGTTCAGATTTCTGAACAGTTCTTAACGGCTACAATTGTAAATGAGATATTTTTGTAAATCTGTATAGAAACGGATATCATATTTCAAATATTTATGTGCATTATCGCTAACACATAAAAATACAGTCGTTAATATAAATATGTATGTACAAATACCCATTTCAATCATCAGTGTACATAATAAAGGTTCATTTCCGGTATTGTTTATGCTACATGGTATGGGGTTGTTTTCAAGAGCACCTGCACATTTGTATTCAATTGCCTAAATGCATATCTTAGGTCAATATGTTATCTTAAGTAAATATGTTTGTTTGTTAATTCTTGAGTGCATACGTATTGCATATAAATGCATACATGTCTCATACAAATGTATGTACCTTTATGCGTTTGTTTATGTATTTGCTTTGTATTGCCTCAGCATTGGCGAAGATAAGCCTGTTCAATATATTTGAACAGGTATATTGATTAGAGACTGTAGTATTTAATGCATGCAATGTAAAGGAACACAAATGATCCCAAACTGCTATTAGATAAGAAATAGTTGTGTATGCCGTTGAGAACACTTATGTTTAAGATATGTGTACATATTATCAGTATGTACAGTAGATTAGTATTAAGTTATGTGTATGCACTCTGCAAGTGGTGCATACATGAATAAGGATAAGAAATTCTATAAATAAAGGAGTTCTGGGCAACCAGGGCTGAGTACTATTTTATAACCGAAACCAACGCTTTCTAATTTACAGTTGGCGACCCCTAAGTTTGTTTTACGAACACGCGAGTGAAATTTAAAAAAAAAAAAGAAGAAAAAAGTTGTAAAAGTCTTGAAGTGAAAGTGTGTTAAAACAAAAAAAATAGTGAGTACCAAAAATAAAAAATAGGTAATAAATTGCAAATAAAAGAAAATTGAAATAAATTGCAATCAAAAAATTTTTTTTTTGAACCAAATTAAAAAAAAAATTTTAATAATAACCAAATTCAATTCAATACCAAGGTAAGAACATTCCATTTCCTTTAATTCTTATACAATTATTTATTTTGTTTTTGGGAAAATGGAGAACCAAATTCAATTAGCAGAAGAACTGCAAAAACTTCATTTTAAGTCCATGAGTATGGATATAAATGAAGATTTAGGAAATTTGGAAAAACTCCTAGATAGTTTGGATAAAAAATGGTCAGAGTTTCAACGAAACCATTTAGAAATGCCCAAAGATCCCAAAAATAAAAAAGATAACTATTTTAAAAATGACGTAGAAGGGTTGTTGTTGTTGTTTTAACGGAAATTCAATCCTCGTTGGGATGGTAAGTGTCATTTGTGTTGTCGTCGATGTCATCTAACAGGAGGCCCAAGAAACATGCTGTTTCGACGGGGTCGGAGGAGGGAGGAGGGTGTTAGATGAGTGGGGTTCGTGGGGCATGCAAAGAGGTGCTCAGTGTCATACGGAGACTCGTTGCATGCAGGACATACATTCGGTATGTCAGGGTATATTCCGGATAAGTAGGAGTTTAACCTGCTACAATATCCAGAACGAAGTTGCCCAAGGGTCACACGCGTTTCTCGCGGCAGCTGGAGCTCTTCGCCTGCTATGGGTGGTGGTTTGACTCCAAGAACGCCGTTCACGGGAAGGGAGTCGGTGAAGGTGTTGATGGCTCCGCTGTGAATGGCGGTCAGTACCTGTCGAAAGTTAGTTGCGTCCGAAGTCCGGTCGGCGTACTGTACGACGTCGTCGACGTAGTCGAGGAATGACCTTTTGATGCTCCTAGAAGGCGGTTCCGCTCCAAGCAGATGGCTGCAGGGGTGATTTCTGCGAAAGCATCCCAGCAGGAACTGCTTGGAGAAAAGTTCATTATGCTCCTTAACTGGGATCATAAGCGTCACTGTGGAGGTATTCAATGGGTGACATCAAAAGACATCCCGTCGTGGTCCGGAGTGCAGTATTTTGACAGGTCTGAAGTTTCCTCAGGCAGCGTGCCACTGCATCCAGGCGACCATATGGGAGATGCGTAATTAAAGACCGGCCGGCCGATTGCCTCGTATGTTGCCAACAACGTTTCTTTGTCTTTTCCCTATGTGCTGCTGGCTAGCGACTTGAGGATTTTGTTGCGGCCCTGTACCTTGGCGATAATCGCGGTCGTATGAGGAGAGAAGGAGCATAGACTGTCGAAAATTACACCTAAAATCTTAGGATTATTGACAGTCGGAATTTTGACGCCGTCGACTGCAATATTAAGCTCAAGTCTATACTCCTTCGTCGGGAAAGTATGAGATTTCGTGTAGTGAGGAAATGAGAAAGGTCGGAGAGGTAGCTGTTTACCTTCGAACATACGCCATCGATTCCATTGCCCGACGCTAATATCGTGCAGTCATCAACTTACGAGGTTATGGAAACTCCGTTTGGTGGTTGTGGGAGTTTCGAGATGTAGAAATTAAACAGTAGCGGGGAGAGGACACCACCCTGTGGAACCCCCTGTTTAATTCTTCTCAGTTTAGATGTTTCACCGCGAAATAGTACGGATGACTGCCAACCGCACAGATGGTTCATTGTCCACCTCTTTAACCCTGGAGGAAGCGTTGGTTTACCATACGCCGAATCTCCAAATTCAGATCCCTTATTCGGGGATCCCCGGGATCGGCATGGTGTAAGGTGTCGCGCTCATTAGCAAAAACGGCTGCTTCGGCTGGGAAATTGGGGCGGATTTCCGCTATTCTTCCAGACGGGATGAAGCGAGCGGTAGCTGCTGCGATCACCTTGCGGAATTGACGCTCGCCAACGCATACGTCCATAGGAATAGGTAGAGCGTTGAAGGTGCTCTCAGTAAATTCTGTGAAGCCGACCCAATTAGCTTTGTTAAAGTTAATGTAGGTGCAGTTGTCCACAGAAACAAAATCAGGAGGCTTCTCGATCGAGATAATTATGGGCAGATGATCTGATGCGAGAGTTAGCATAGGTCGCCAGGTTATGCTGTTTATCAGACCACCGCTAGCAATGGTAATACCCGGCGAACTATTACAGGTGTCCATAACTCTGGTGGGGGCTTCGTCATTCATTGTGCAGAATGTCGAGTCGTCAATCTGTTCCGCCAGCTCCATCCCCTACGGTCATTTGACAGCCAGGAATGCCAAAGATCGTCGTGCGCGTTAAAGTCGCCTAGTACCAAACGGTTTTCACCACGAAGTAGCGCACTTATATTCGGATGATATCCTGTTGGGCAACATGTAACTGGGGGGAAGTATATATTAAATATTTCGAGCTCGACATCGCCTGACCGGAAAGCTATACCCTGACATTCTAGGGTAGTATCCCTGGGGTCGATGTCTTCGTCGATTAGAAGATACTGCACGGTGTTATGCAATATGAAGGCTAGGCCACCACCATTATATCGCTCGCGATCTTTACGTTACGTTGAAACCGGCACAACTCAGAAGATCTGATTGGCTGTTTATAAGTGCAACTATCTCCTCAATCTTACTCTGGAGTCCGTTGCAGTTAAATTGAAGTAGCCGTGTAATCCTGGGGGTGAGGGAGTGACGTGTGGATGGTAGTTGTTGCAGATGTAGAACCCGCGGTTGTCGCGCTGGGGTGTTGGTAAGCGACGCCACTGTTGTGAGTTGGGGCAACGTACGATTCACTCCACTCACGTGTGGTGCGTAGGCCGGAACACGCCGAAAAGTGACACTAGCCAGTACAGGAATTGCGCTTGACGGATGTAACATTCCGGCGTATGACGGTCTGACACACGAAACAGACTGTGCGAGGGACCAAGAGCTGCTGGTTGTTTCTCGCACGAGGTTTGGAGCGGGATGAAGGTTGGGGGGGACAAGAGGGGGAGCTATGTTGCCTGATTGAACTCCTGGGGACCGTGGAGGTCCTCTGTTGGCCACTCGGATTGAGTGGCGGCGCGGCGCGCGAACTATGTGCAGATTGCACAGCCGTAGAGGCTTGTGTCGCAGTATTGCGCAGGCAACATGGGGCCACGTAACGCGTGGTTCACTCCATATGAGTCTTAAGGCCAGAACAGGTCTTAAGATGGCTCCATTTATTACATGTATTGCACCTGACCGAGGTGGAGTTTGGATGGAGCCGTTTTGCGCATACGCAGCAGAAAAATTCCTCCGGGCCCGAGTTGGACTCAATGCCAGCCCGAGTCAGGAGGATACGGAGCAACCCTGCTGCAAGGCATTGCTCCAAGGGCGACAAACACAAATTAACACTTATCGATCCAAACGGGGTTAGATCGCCGAAAAAACAGACCTTGGTCGGATGACGGAAATATTCTCTCTAGACAGCAGACTTTTAGAAAAACCTCGTGATACTGTGCTTGAATTTATTAGCCAACACGAAAATGAAGAGTTAACAAGTAAATTCTATGATTTAAGAAATAGATTTTACAAACTCAAATTAAAATCGATTAACAAAAAAAATGCTACCAATTTTACATTGCCTCAAGTGGACATTCCCATTTTTTCAGGAGATTACTCTCAATGGCAAACATTTAAAGAATCGTTTGAGCAACTCGTGGTCTCTCAAAATGTTTCAGACACGTATAAAAGGTGTATTTTAAAAACTAAATTAAGAGGATCGGCTGCAAGTTGTATTGCAAATCTGCCTTCAACCTCAAAAAATTTTTCAGTTGCCTGGAACCTTCTTAATGAAAAGTTTACTAATAAAAAGTTACTCGGAAATACTTATTTTAAACAAATTTTAGATGCACCAGTAGTGACTGAGACTGCTTTTAGTGTACGAAAATTTCAAGAAAAAATTTCTGAAAATGCACAAGCATTGGTGTTTAAATGAGTTAAGCATCCCCCCACTCTACTTGGGAAAAACTGGCGCACCCTAGCAAGAGAGCATAATACACCACATCCGATGTGTTCGTTACAAACATTCATTTATGTATGTATATTAAATTCGCATATACACTGCCTACGCTACTCTACCGCGATTCTACATTGTGATCTCGATAAGTGGAAAATAAATCGCCGGCAAGTCGTATTAGAATTCTCGCCGCCCCGCTCGTCGACATATATTTTTTATTAACATTTACGTTAAAATTTATAGTATAAAAAATTATAATTTCCTTCATCAAATTGTCGAAATACAAACAAAATTTATTTTATCCTACATAAATTGTGTACCCTTTTATTTATGGTCCTTTGAGCCATAGTGACAGGCACTATGGATTCTTTTAAAAAATAAAATATATATATACTTATGTTAATATATACTTATACTGAAATAAAAATATACATATGTACACACATACAAAATCAATAAAATATACAATGCAGTGCCACGTAAAAGTTCTGTGCAGTGGCGAGGTATATGTACATACATATACTAACATATACATATAACCTGTGAATAATAGGCAAACATTTGCCCTCAAAAAAGAAAAACAAAAAAAAAAAACGGGCGCGAAATAAGGAAAAAACTACATAGCCGGCGCGAATAATACAATTACAAATATACATAAATAACCAAACAAAACGGGCGCGAATTAATAATTAGTACTAAACTAACAACAACATCATTAGCACAGCCAAAGGACTGGAAGAAGAGACAACAAACGTACAAAACCGTAGAAGAGGCTACAAACGCACACACTCAAGACCACGTACAAACATACACTCCAACTGTCCCCAAAACCCCTGGCGGAAGTACAAGTGAGTTGTATCGTTCCTATTAGTATTTATAGTATACATACATATAGGTTTTTAAATAAATCCAAAATTTAAAACAAGGATAAACTTGCGATTCTAACCATCCGTTAGAGGAAAAAAACCAAACTGCTTTAGTATTCGGTTACCAAACTGCTTTAGTATTCGGTTTATTTCCCGGTAAAACTGAAATACCGCTAAGAAATAAAATAGTTTGGTAGTACGTATAATCAATAATTAATTGCCGCTAAAAGCTTACAGTTGTGTGAAAACACAAAATTATTTCAAGAACAAAAAATATTTCAAGTATTTACTTGCACCAATTTCCAGCGGTACCCCTTATACTTAATCAAGTATAAGGAGGACTGCTTAAAATAAGCTACGGCAAATAATAAAGTGACGAAAGAGAGGAAATAACAGAATAAGTTAAAACCAGCCATACGTACATATGTACATATGTATGGGTAAATGAAATTCATATACATACATCATATACATATATCCGATATATATATATAAATTAGAAAGAGTAAAAGTTACTCCTTTATACATAACATTGTGAAAACGTATACATACATATACAATATTTACTTGCGTACATACATACATATCTACCCACTTTAAGTGTCCGCTAATTTTCTTTTCGCGGTTTATCCGTACGGCGAATATACATACATATGTACACGCGTACCTACCCTGCGAACCGCGGCTACCCGCTTGTGACAAATATTCCAATACAACTACACATTTTTTCTCTATACACTAACACCAACGCACATTTTCGGGTCATTTTTTGTTTACCAAAATGCGATGAAAAAAGTTTATTTCATCTCTTGATTTATTTGAATGAGTGCGAAGGAGAAAACATAATTGTCAATAGTGACAATAGAAAATCCCAAAAAGGGTAATAAAAAAAAACGATTGAAAGACGCATGTCGTTCGTGATCGTACCATCGTAAAGGAGGCTAGTACAACAAGAAGGTAAGTAAATGCATTCTATGTGAGTTTTTAACAATATTTTGAAAATAATTACTTTATTTATTTTTATAGCATTGGAAATTGGAAGTAGCAGCAGCAGCTATATCATCACAAGCGGCAAATATCAATTGTTAAGTATGTGAAAAAAGTGTGTGTACTTTGAAATTGGACTGCGCAGTCCAATATAATACGCAAAAATAAATACATACATACATACGTATATGTACATATGAATTTTATGCGTTTAAGGCGGCATGCACAATCCAAAATAATATGTGAAAACAAATGTTTGCTTTATATTTTAAATAATCAGATAATATTATTCTTTTATTTCAGGTATTATTATGATTTTTATTTAATTATTCTTTCTTTTCAGATTTTATCACTATTTTTATTTAATTAATCTTTGCATTCAGAGTAAATCCTATTTGTATTTAATATATTTTTTTCTTTCAGATAATATTAATCTTTTTTACAGATATTATTATCATACAATTTTTTTTATACAATTAATCTTTATTTTTCTTTTAGATATTACAAATTCAATGTAATTATTATTTATTTTCAGGTATTTGTCTTTTATAATATTTTTACACTCTTTTATTTTCAGGTATTTGTCTTTCATAATATTTTTCCACTCTTTTATTTTCAGGTTGTAATAATTCCTTTCTTTAATTAATCTTTTTTCAGATATTAATTATTTTTAAATTAAACATATTTTTTTATTTATATATAAATTATAATAAATTTTATGTAAAAAAATAAAATAAAATAAAATTTAAAAATTGAAAAGTTTTCTTTTAAATTTTAAAAGTAGGGATTAAAAAATGCAACCCTGCATCAGCTATTTAACCCTTATGTGAGCACCCGGGTACCCGGGTGCCCACCACCACACTTTTCTGCAAGCAATTCGGTGAAATAATTTTTTATCGAACAGAGCTTCCGGATCCTTGCGATTTAACTTCCAACAAAGCTATTTTAGTATTCAAAATGGAAAAAAAATTGTATGAAGTTGAAAATTATGTATGAAATTAGGTAACTCATGAGGAGCACCCGGGTACCCGGGTACCCACTATATGAAAAACAATGCAATCATCTGTAAATGAGATTGAATATAGATAAATGTTTTAACTATATAACTTGGGATACTAAATAATTAATAACATGAATTCGTAAAATCGTTTTCTCCAATGTACCAGTGCTTGTCAATTTCCATGGGAGTAAGTGTTTAGGAAGAGGCAAAGTCGTAAAATAAGTTTCCATTATTATATTTCGGAAACTTCCTTTGAACGGAGCTGCAAGTTTTTTTATTACTATCTTTCCTCAATTTTTTTCTCGAACTTTGGCAGCGTTTTCAGTATCGCAAATCCACCAAATTTTCATGCCATATTTTGCTAGTTTCGAAGGAATGTACAGGGTGAATTTTGTGTGCCTACGATAAGTAAAATTTTTCGTACTTAACTTTACCCAAATTTGCATTGAACATTTTCCACAAATCACGTATAGGAGTAGCTTTATCATTTTCTGTACATGCTTGGCATGTGTTGGATAAAGATAAAGAGGATACGAGTTACTCTTCCACATATAGTATTATTGGCGCCAGAGAAAATGAGAATCCCAATGAACAGATACATTTCTTATGCAGTAATCGAACGCCACCCTCTACTCGAATTAGGATTTTGCGCGTTAGGATCTTTATAGACGATTAGAGCTTTCTCGTTAGTATAGCGAACAATAAAATCAATTATTTCAACTGAGATTATAGTCCTAAATTTATCTCCTTGCAATGTTTCTGTAGATCTAGCAGGGCCACTTTTCTGTCGCAAAATATTGTGAGAAGCAGTTTGTCGAATTTCAGGCGGTTTCTTACATCACGCAGTTCGGTTTTTTGCAATGTGTTCATCACTATTTTCTATATCTGCTTCTTCCCCTCTAGTCGATACACCTGCGGCTGTGTCTTTTGCTTCACTCTCTTCTGACTCACTGATCATGTTCCCCGTACGGTGAAAGTCGTAATATCATTGGACAAAATTTTGCTCACCATCCGAATTGATGAGGTGATAGATGATCTTCCATTTCGAACTGTCAATTATTATCTCTCATAAATGCTCGATTGAGTCCAGAAAGTATTCGAAATTGTTCGATTAATAGTTAATAATGTCGATTCTAACGCAAAGCCGCTTTATGCACATCGACGCAGTCGACTTTCCGTGCTTTACACGACATTCCTCATCAACTGTTCACTTCTCCCTGTCAAAGTCGACGTGCAAAGGTGAAAACTGACCATGTCCCACCCGTAGAGCGCGAGATTTCGCTATCACGATTCCTCTTCCAGAAAAATAAAATGTGCGACAAGAGTCAAACTCAGGTAAATTACTTGTTATATTCTCTTAAAAGAATTATTAAACTGTTTTTTTATAATTTCGTTCGCTTCCAAACTTAGAAAGTGTTTTATTATAGCGATGGGTACCCGGGTACCCTGGGTGCTCATTAACGTTGCTTAAACTGGGTGCTCACATAAGGGTTAAAAGGAGAAAATTCAACCCTGCATCAGCCGTCGATTGAGGATATTAGAGCAGGACAGATATACTTTTTTATATGACACTGCTGAATGAGCGCAACAAAGATGTATGATCACATGTATACGTACGTGACTGGGTAAAATTGTCGCTCGGTCTATCTTAAAGTACACATGATTACCCTATGGATTACCCACTTTCTTACCCACTGATTATCTGGTTTTTTACCCGCTCATGGTTGGCAGGGTATGTACGAGTATATACGGTCGCTTCATAAATACGTACATACATACATACGCAGAAACGCATATGGTAAATTTATACCCCGGGTACAAATTGAACAAAATAAAAATTTGTTTTTCAATTAACCCGTCAACAATTTAATACTGATCGCAGCATCTGTACGTTTTTAAACGGCGGAAAATTTATTATAAAAATATAATTGAAAATTTGTACAATCGTGTATCGTCACATATGTAAATACGCATATTACTTCAAAGTCCACATTGGCATATATTCCGCAATACCCCTTGGTTTTTGATTAACAAAAAGAAGCAGGATTGCGTATACAATATATTCAAATTCCACATTGGCACATATTCCACAATACCCCTTGATTTTTGGTCAACAAAAACAAGCCGGATTGTGTAAAACATAATAAAGCGTAATACATTTGTACATACATGCATATGTACAAAGTGCAGTGATCTCTAAAACGAGCTCTCATTTGCACATAACAAAATAAAAGATACATAAATATATATACACACGTACATATACAAATATATTCAAAAAATTCTTTGTTTTTGCTGATTAATAACAAATAATTAAATAAAATTAAATTGAATACTATTGAATTACATAATTCGAAGCAAAAATAAAACAACTCTTATTTACCTTAAAAAGAGTTGTCGATTACAAAAAATCACGATTATACGCGCCAATTAAAAGCGTTTTGGTTTACTAATTCAATCAAAAACTCTTATTCACGTAAAAGAGTTCTCGTCTGAACATACATAGATATATACGAAATCTGTGTTGAAATTAAATTCAATAATTTCAGTATAAAAAAAAAACAATCTGTTTATCGATTTTCTTTGAAACTCTTACTTACAAAAGAGTCTTCTTTTCGAAACTTTGCATCTACAACTTGATAATACCAATCAAGTTTTCATTGAAAATTTCTGTTTTCTTTTCGTCACATTTTTTTTTAAATGAGCTCTGACTCAAAAGACTCAAAACCAAGTCAGTTACTAAAAGTCCCAAAGATGATTTCTGACGAAAAAAGTCCATGTACACCTGCAGAAGCTACACGCTCGAAGCAAGGTGCTACGAAACAAAAAAGGGGGAAAAACATATCATACTCTAAATTCATTTCTGAGAGTGACTGTCTAATAAAATATTGCAATCGATTTGCTTCTTCGCCGATTCAAGAGAATTCTGAATCTGCGCTAGAAATAAAAAGCCAAACAATCGAAAATTTTTGGACACGTCTCCAGGCTGCATATGACGCAATTGTAGATACCGACGATTCAGATCTACCAGAAAACTTTAAATCTTCTGCTTACGCCAAATTTGAAAACTGCTTAGACCAGTATGAAGAAACGAAAGCTATGATCTCCGATCAATAAAAGCTAATAAAAGCTATTGCACCTACTCTCCACAGTAGAGTAGAGCTGCCACAAATGCAACAATATCACGAGGCAAGTTCAGGCATCCAAGTCGAAGTGCCCGCATGTGACACAGAAACATTTTATGGAGGTTATGAAGAATGGCCGTCCTTCCGGGACATGTTTACGGCCGTGTACATAAACCATCCTCAATTATCACAAGCGCAAAAATTGTATCACCTCAGATACAAAACGAAAGGTCAAGCAGGCATAATAGCCAAACAGTTCGCATTAAATGACGACAATTTCAATTTGGCTTGGGAAGCTCTAAAAGCTAGATATGAAAACGACAGAATACTGGTCGATAAGCAAGTAACGACCCTAATGAACTTGCCAAAAATTAAGAGAGGAACAAGTGTAGAATTCATCAAACTAGAATCCACTGTTTCAAATTGTTTGTCGATTCTATCGACACTAAATATTCCCAAAGACAGCTGGGATCCAATTCTGGTAAACATTTACCCCGCCGCATTACCAGAAAAGTCGTTACTTCTATGAGAGCAATCGCTCTCATCACGAAAAAAGTGCCCAAAGTGGCAACAAATGAAAGATTTTCTCACCACCAAATATGAAATTGCGGAAGGGTTAGAAGAAAAAATAATCAAAACTAAGAACAAACCCGACCAAAATGGAAGCTTAAATAGGCCCCAAGTTAGTAACAAAAACAATTTAAACAAAAACTTTCACAAAACGCAATCGTAAAAGAGGTCATAAACTTAAATCTTGCGAGAGGTTTAAAAACTTAAAAGTTAGCGAACGAAATAATTTTGTCAGGTCAAAAAGACTTTGCACAAATTGCCTGTCACAAGCGCATACATTTACAAATTGCAAAAGCAAATTTAAATGCTTATATTGTCATAAAAGGCACCATACAATGCTTCATTATAGCACATATCCCATATCACACCAAAAAAGGGTGCATATTAAAAAAACCACGGGTTTAATTGCAAAAGTAAATCCCGAAACCCAAAACTGTAAAAATTGCCAAGAGATACCATGTTGCTCAAAGGCACAAAAACTCAAACGCTGCACAGCCAAACACAAAGTGGACTAGTTACAGAACTAGTTACCATCACACCAACTCAAGAAAAAATCAAATCAATGCCTTAATTAACAATTTCAAGAGATAGGGAAACTTCCCCGAATAACAAACAAAAGTATAAAAGATCAGTATTGTGAGCACTTCTCTAAAGCCACAACTACTCGATCAAATAATGGCCGGTATGTCGTACGACAACCAATAGAGCCACAATTTTCTAATACCCCACAAATTGGTACAAAAAACAAAATCAGAGTTACCTCTGACGGTCCCTATATTAAAAGCTCATGCAACTTTCGGCCCCGCAGGATGGCTTTCGCCAAAAATGAGAAAAAAACCCTTCTGAACAAATCCTAGAGCGGTGGCGGGCTACTACTTGCAAAATCAGTGCATATGCACATAAATAGTACTCATAATAAAATGATCCAAAAAGTCGAATCATATTCGCATCTACATAAGCGCTCCTCACATTGTTTACTAATGGGAATCAGCTATACAAAGCATTAATTAATTATGAAGAATTCTCTACTACGAGTCAAAGCCGTTCTCCATTCACGGCCACTCTCTCGCGAGATCCCTCTAACTCCAGTGCTAAGGAGTACCCATTCTGGCCATACCTGAGCCAGGCGTGGAGTTACTATCCTTCATAAGCCGAGAATAAATAAAATGCATACAATTGCCGATAATACAAGAAAGGCGAACAATAAACAACCGGTATACCAAACCGATAAAATAAGAAATTGTATATAACCGCTAGTAAAATAAATAAAAGCAAAAAAATTTTTTTACTATAATAAAAAGTCGTCAAAACACGCAAAAGGAAATTACTACCTCAAACAACACTACTTACATAAAATACAAATTTATATTAAAACCAAAATCGCTTTTTAGAGCTTATATTCTGGAACCTCAGCTACTTCGCCAATAGTAAGCAAATGTATTTGTACTTTGAGTAAGCAAACATAAAAACGCATACGCAATACTAGGCAAAATATTCGTCTAGGGGCCCAGTATGTTTAAATGAGTTAAGCATCCCCCAACTCTACCTGGGAAAAACTGGCGCACCCTATCAAGCATAATACACCACATCCGATGGCACCATCCACTTACATCACCACACCACACCAACACAACTCACCACACCTGTACCCACTCAACAAAAAGGATGGACAACAGGACAGGAGACTCAATTCGTTCTAAGCACTTCGTTACAAACATTCATTTATATTAAATTCGCATATACACTGCCTACGCTACTCTACCGCGATTCTACATTGTGATCTCGATAAGTGGAAAATAAATCGCCGGCAAGTCGTATTAGAATTCTCGCTGCCCCGCTCGTCGACATATATTTTTTATTAACATTTACGTTAAAATTTATAATATAAAAAATTATAATTTCCTTCATCAAATTGTCGAAATACAAACAAAATTTATTTTGTCCTACATAAATTGTGTACCCTTAGTTTGTCCGCAGATAATTTGTTACAAGCTTTATTAAATTATACGCTTGTGCAAAAATTAGACAACAATTTAAGACTTAGGTATGAAAATTCCCTTAAAAACCCTAAAGAAATACCTACCTTAAATTCTTTACAGTCGTTTCTGAATCATGAAGGGAATGCACTAGAAGCAGCACAAGCTTCAAAAACATCACCAAAATTTCAAAATGCAGAATTTAAATGCATAACGGGTTGCAATAATTCACACAATATATTTTATTGTTATAAATTTAAAGCTCTTTCTACCCAGGTCAAATGGAATGCAGTAATTAAAAACAAATTATGCACCAAATGTCTTAAAACAGGGTACAATATAAAGGAATGTTAAGGCGAAAGTTGCCTCACATGTCAAGGAAACCATCATTTATGGCTCCACCAAGATAAATCGTTTAAAGCAAAAAGCACAGTGATTAAAAATACGAAAAATGGGAGATTAAAAAGTGATACTAAACATGTCCTGCTAACCACAGCAATTGTTGGTATAAAAGGTCGTGATGGAAGAATAGTAACGGCACGTGCTTTATTAGATAGTGGGTCTCAAGTTCAGCTTATTACCAGAGAACTGAAAAATAAATTAAAACTTCCTTCCAAGAGAGAATCTATGACTATTGAAGGTGTTGGTCAAAACAAGACAAATACAAATGAAAGAGTTAATCTTCATTTAAAATCTATAACATATCATTTCCAAACAAATTTAGACACCATTGTAGTAAAAAAGATTGTGTCCAATGTGCAAAAGACAATATAAACTTAGGAGATTCTTCTTCACAAGCAAAAGGAAGATTAATCTCTCTATATAGAAAACTTAAAAATAAAAAACCACAAAAAAGAAATAAACGCCAAGTTTCTTTTGAAAATATTAAAACTGGTACATTGGTACTTTTTAAAGAACAAAATATTCCACCATTGCAATGGAAGAGAGTACGAATTGAAAACTTAATTTTAAGCCAAGATTGCAAATGTAGACGTAAAGATAAGCAATGGCACATCATAAAGAGCGATGCACATTGTTTACCCTTTTCCTACCAAAGGAAAAATACGTAATTAACCAATAGAGAGAGATGCGCTCGACACGAACTAAAAAACAAGAAAAATAAAAATCTTATACTTACTTTGTTAAGCTTACTTATAGTTTTACCATGTTGTAAATGTTTAGATACAAAATAAGATCTGGAGTATTTTCTCAAAAAAGAAGATCTGTTGGGTTGACCTGGACAACGTGGGATATAAGCCACATCGACTTATCAATACTCGGTCGAAAGAGAATTTAGTGAACTCAATGATTCAGCAGCAACTCAATGACTTAACAGACATCACGACATCATCGCGTTCACGGGGAGGAGGATGAAAAGGAAGACTAGGTCAGTGTTACCCTTCAAAGGATCATTATACTACTCCTTGTTTGACCTGATGAATGAAGAATACTTAAGGTGAATATACTGTTCTCAGATGGTCAGCTCTTGAACTTGATTCTCGAGAATGGTGGTGAATTGCCCAATTCAGTGCAGGAAAAGCTCCCACAATACCCGAAGGGCGTCAAGGATTTGAACGAAGAAACTATCGGGTGATTTTTTAAGAGCTTGATAACTTTTTTTTAAAAAAAAACGCATAAAATTTGCAAAATCTCATCGGTTCTTCATTTGAAACGTTAGATTGGTTCATGACATTTACTTTTTGAAGATAATTTCATTTAAATGTTGACCGCGGCTGCGTCTTAGGTGGTCCATTCGGAAAGTCCAATTTTGGGCAACTTTTTCGAGCATTTCGGCCGGAATAGCCCGAATTTCTTCGGAAATGTTGTCTTCCAAAGCTGGAATAGTTGCTGGCTTATTTCTGTAGACTTTAGACTTGACGTAGCCCCACAAAAAATAGTCTAAAGGCGTTAAATCGCATGATATTGGTGGCCAACTTACGGGTCCATTTCTTGAGATGAATTGTTCTCCGAAGTTTTCCCTCAAAATGGCCATAGAATCGCGAGCTGTGTGGCATGTAGCGCCATCTTGTTGAAACCACATGTCAACCAAGATGCTAACAAACTTTTTGTTGCCAAAAATGGAAGAACTGAACTTGGTTGACATGTGGTTTCAACAAGATGGCGCTACATGCCACACAGCTCGCGATTCTATGGCCATTTTGAGGGAAAACTTCGGAGAACAATTCATCTCAAGAAATGGACCCGTAAGTTGGCCACCAATATCATGCGATTTAACGCCTTTAGACTATTTTTTGTGGGGCTACGTCAAGTCTAAAGTCTACAGAAATAAGCCAGCAACTATTCCAGCTTTGGAAGACAACATTTCCGAAGAAATTCGGGCTATTCCGGCCGAAATGCTCGAAAAAGTTGCCCAAAATTGGACTTTCCGAATGGACCACCTAAGACGCAGCCGCGGTCAACATTTAAATGAAATTATCTTCAAAAAGTAAATGTCATGAACCAAGCTAACGTTTCAAATAAAGAACCGATGAGATTTTGCAAATTTTATGCGTTTTTTTTTTAAAAAAAGTTATCAAGCTCTTAAAAAATCACCCGATACAACCGATGTACACAATTTATATAAATTGGTGAAGGAGAGACGTCTCGGTGCGCCAGCCATCAACGTCAACGACTCGGTGACCATAAGTAAATTCTAAAATCTGTATGGTTGTGTCGGGTCGCTAATTTATGGTATAAAACGGGCCACCGATGTGATGATTGCTGCCAAAGTGTGCTGTGTTTCTGGTTATGTGATATGGGCAAAAGTTGTGCATAAGCTCTGCGTAGTTTCGGCGGAATCGTTATTGTCACCGAAATCGATTCTATCATTGCTTTGCAAGGGGCTATGGAAGGCTTTGAAGTAACCACCATGGAGCAAGCACACAAAGAAGCTACCATCTTCGTTACAACAACTGGTTGCAAGGACATTATTACTGGCGCACATTTTGAACACATGCCCGACGATGCAATCGTTTGTAATATTGGTAATTTCGATTGTGAAATCGACGTCGCATGTTTTAATGCCAGTGCCAAGGAGAAGATTAATAACAAACTCCAAGTCGATCGTTACACACTATCCAATGGTAATGTTATTATTTTGTTGACCAAAGGACGTTTGGTAAATTTGGGCTTCGTGCACCGTCATCCCAGCTTGAGATGTTCAGCTCGTTCAGAAATCAAGTGGTGGCACAAATCGAATTGTGGACCAAGGCTGACAAATACAACGTGTTTCTGTTGCCGAAAATACTCGATGAAGAGGTCGCCAGTCTACACCTGGAGAAATTGGGCATACAACCTCAAAAGTTCTGAAATTAAATTCGAAACACTTGGACTTAGAATGACATCATATGGTGCATTACGGCACATTAGGATTGACAACCTAATCCTATTAATTGCTGGTGCAATCATCGTAACACTAGTCCTACAACGCATCTGTAATTCAGCAAGGCACTAAGGCACTCATATCCGCTTGGAGGATATATCCTACGAAATTAATTATTAATACTAGTATATGAAAATTATATTAAACATTTAAAATGTATGTAATAAAAAATCGCTTATATTAGAAAAATTATTACGAGTTCGATGCGGCAATCTTGTAAAGAAAAATGTAATTATAATGTCCAAGATATATAAATACTTTAATTATTTTGAAGTGTAAACACTTCAACGTGGGCAGTATGTTCAGATTTCTGAACAGTTCTTAACGGCTGCAATTGTAAATGAGATATTTTTGTAAATCTGTATAGAAACGGATATCATATTTTAAATATTTATGTGCATTATCGCTAACACATAAAAATACAGTCGTAAATATAAATATGTATGTACAAATACCCATTTCAATCATCAGTGTAATAAAGGTTCATTTCCGGTATTGTTTATGCTACATGGTATGGGGTTGTTTTCAAGTGCACCTGCACATTTGTATTCAATTGCCTAAATGCATATCTTAGGTCAATATGTTATCTTAAGTAAATATGTTTGTTTGTTAATTCTTAAGTGCATGCGTATGGCATATAAATGCGTACGTGCCTCATATCGGGTGATTTTTTAAGAGCTTGATAACTTTTTTAAAAAAAAAAACGCATAAAATTTGCAAAATCTCATCGGTTCTTTATTTGAAACGTTAGATTGGTTCATGACATTTACTTTTTGAAGATAATTTCATTTAAATGTTGACCGCGGCTGCGTCTTAGGTGGTCCATTCGGAAAGTCCAATTTTGGGCACGTCAATTTTCAGTGAATGGGCCCTAGAAAAGTTGGCAGAAAATCCGCTTTTTTATCGACAAATTTTGTTCAGCGATGAGGCTCATTTCTGGTTGAATGGCTACGTAAATAAGCAAAATTGCCGCATTTGGGGTGAAAGAGCAACCAGAAGCCGTTCAAGAACTGCCCATGCATCCCGAAAAATGCACTGTTTAGTGTGGTTTGTACGCTGGTGGAATCATTGGACCGTATTTTTCAAAGATGCTGTTGGACGCAACGTTACGGTGAATGGCGATCGCTATCGGTCGATGCTAACAAACTTTTTGTTGCCAAAAATGGAAGAACTGAACTTGGTTGACATGTGGTTTCAACAAGATGGCGCTACATGCCACACAGCTCGCGATTCTATGGCCATTTTGAGGGAAAACTTCGGAGAACAATTCATCTCAAGAAATCGACCCGTAAGTTGGCCACCAAGATCATGCGATTTAACGCCTTTAGACTATTTTTTTGTGGGGCTACGTCAAGTCTAAAGTCTACAGAAATAAGCCAGCAACTATTCCAGCTTTGGAAGACAACATTTCCGAAGAAATTCGGGCTATTCCGGCCGAAATGCTCGAAAAAGTTGCCCAAAATTGGACTTTCCGAATGGACCACCTAAGACGCAGCCGCGGTCAACATTTAAATGAAATTATCTTCAAAAAGTAAATGTCATGAACCAATCTAACGTTTCAAATAAAGAACCGATGAGATTTTGCAAATTTTATGCGTTTTTTTTAAAAAAAAAGTTATCAAGCTCTTAAAAAATCACCCGATATAAATGTATGTATCTTTATGCGTTTGTTTATGTATTTGCTTTGTACTGCCTCAGCATTGGCGAAGTTAAGCCTGTTCAATATATTTGAACAGGTATATTGATTAGAGACTGTAGTATTTAATGCATGCAATGTAAAGGAACACAAATGATCCCAAACTGATATTAGGTAAGAAATAGTTGTGGATGCCGTTGAGAACACTTATGTTTAAGATATATGTACATATTGTCGGTATGTACAGTAGATTAGTATTAAGTTATGTGTATGCACTCTGCAAGTGGTGCATACATGAATTAGGATAAGAAATTCTAAGCTCTGGGCAACCAGGGCTGAGTACTATTTTACAACCGAAACTTTCGCGTTGTTATTTACAGATTGTGTTTTTGGCACGACTGTTTGTTCTGATTTTATCATACTCGTTGCAGCTCTCTGATATGTATATATATTGTGGCAGTAATAAAACACCACATTTAATATTTAAATGATTATTTATTAAGATAACTCAAAAGACTTCTTCACTTGTTGGCGTCTGTACAAGAAGTGACGCTTCTTAAAACTAAAAGCTTAGAATTCAGTTGAAACTGTAAATTTCCAAGAAGAATATAAAGAGAATGAAATAATAGAATAACTGACAAACAGTGCTGCCAGATGTGATACGTCTTGTCTGTGTGCCCACAATATCATATATAGTATTTACTAAGCGAGCCTATAGACAGCGTTCGGAAAGCACTTGGGGGAAATATAGAAGTGGCTAGGCAGCAATATGGGCCTGCAAAGGACAAGCTTTCTCATCATGCTTCAAAGAAGTCCATGACGGCTTTACATGGGCGAAGATACAAGGTATATATTTTGTAAGCTGCTATGCTCGCCCTAGCGCAACAATTAGCGAATTTGAAGATTTTCTCCTGTAGCTGTCTCTAGAGACCAAAAACAAATCGCCAATAATAATAGCGGGCGATTTTAACGCATGGTCTACTGCTTGGGGGAGCAGAGTTACAAATCACCGTGGTCGCCTCATTCTAGAATTTTTGAGTCAAACAAACCTCACGATTTTAAACAATGGCACAAAAAATGCGTTTCAAAAGGGGAGTAAAGGTTCTATAATAGATCTAATTTTTGCTTATGGCACGCTTAGCAGACATATTAAGTGGAAGGTGTCAGATATTAACACAAATAGCGACCATATGGCAATAATCGCTGAAGTTTCGTTCTCCCAAGAAAGGGAACTGTTTCTGACGTTTTTGAGAGCATCTGGAGTGCGGCAAAGGCACTAGACGAAGACGCCACCCACTTAGTATCCGCTGTGCAGAAGGAACTAGATGCAGCATGTGACGCAACTATGCGCAGGACGAAATACAATAACAACCGAAAGCCGGTATACTGGTGGAGCGACGAAATTGCCAAGCGAAGGAAGCTCTGTCACTCAGCCAGACGTCGCGTACAGTGAAACCAGGGAGGGGAAAACGAAATCCGTCTCAGAGAAGCATTTAAATGCCAAAAAATTCTTTTGAAATCAGCAATTATTAGTAGTAAGAGATCCTGTTTCGAAAAGCTCTGTGAAGAAGCGAACATAGGCTCCTGCGGAACGGCATTCAAAATTTGTATGTCGAACTTCAAAAATAAGTCGCAGCAACCTAAGAACGCATCATTTATAAAAAATGTTGTCGAAACGTTATTCCCGACACATGCCTCCATTTCCTATATTAATCGAAACGAAGCTACGGAGCCACCCCTATTAGTCACAGAAGACGAACTATTGACTATTGCGAAAAAATTAAGAACTCTAAAGCACATGAAATAGATGGTATACCAAAGAGAGCCCTTAAAGAAGCCATAACTCTTAGACCTAGTTTATTTGTTAACATGTACAATGCGAGTATATTAAAAGAGGGGTTCCAAAAGCCAAAAAAGACACCAGAAGAACCCTCATCATATCGACCTCTTTGCATGCTCGACACGATTGGGAAAGTGTACGAAAGCATTGTAAGAAACCACTTGGAGCTAGCAATCCAAAAACCCGCCGGACTATCAGGGAGACAATACGGCTTTATAAAACAGAGGTCCACTATTGACGCACTAAAAGAAGTAGTTGATACTGCGAAATGTGCAATAAGTGGGAAAAGATGGAAAGGTGGTACAAAAAAATACTGCGCACTAATAACCCTGAATGTGAAGAATGCGTTCAATTCCGCAAAGTGGGCAAATATAATAAAAGCTCTACACGATAAACATGCTCCCCAATATATGGTAAATATTATAATGAGTTACTTTCAAAATAGGAGATTGCTATTCGATACGGACGAGGGCACTCAGAGCTACACTATATCCAGTGGAGTACCGCAAGGATCGGTTTTAGGTCCGTTCCTATGGAACCTGATGTATGTCGGGGTCTTAAGAATTCCGCAAGAAAAAAATGTCAAAACAGTCGCATATGCGGATGACCTCATAGTGGTAGCAGTAGCTAAACATCTGGATGACCTCCGGATAAAATGCAAAAACAGCATAAATAGTTTACTCCGATGGTTTGCTCTCAAAGTATAGAGCTGGCTGAGTATAAAACAGAAGTCTTGCTCATAAGCTCTTGGAAAATGGAAGAAAATATATCACTCACCATTGGAGAATGTCAGATTATTTCACAACAACAGTTGAAGTACCTCTCTGTGATAATGGACTCAAAGCTCAAATTCAAGAAACACTTGGAAAATACGGCATGTAAAGCTAATAAAATCTATAATGCTTTATCTATAATGATGGCAAATAAAGGTTGTGTGCGTTCCAGCCAACGATGTTTAATAGCTAAGGTAATGCGTTCAGTTATACTGTATGCGGCTCCAATATGGATACAGGCGCTAGACGTAAAATCATATGGTAGAAAAATCAACGCAGTACTAAGGCTTTCTGCAATTCGCGTGATAAGTGCTCTCCGAACCGTATCAAATGACGCTGCTGAGGTATTAGCCAGTATGGATGCGTCTACCGCAGCAAAAAGAGAGGAGAGAATGGAAAGCATCACAATGTGGCAGCAGCGGTGGCAAACTTCAACCATAGGACGGTGGAACCGCAGACTGAATCCGGACAAACAATCGTGGATAGGTAGACAACATGGGGACCTGGATTTCCACCTTATCCAAGTACTCAGTGGGCATGGTTGCTTCAGAAGCTACCTATTCAAATATCGTCATGACTTTAGCCATACTGTCCGACGTGTACAGAGTGTTTAGAAGACTCTGAACACGTGTTCTTTTATTGCCCTCGGTTCACAAGTGTAAGGGAAAAGCTGAAAACCACCCTTGGAGGTAGTATCGCGGTGGAAAATTTGACTGCACTTATGTGTGTGTTCTCTGTAAAATGGAAAACTGTCAGTGAAGCGGCAGTACTAATTATGACAAGACTGAGACTGTTACAACAGATTAGGCATCAGTCAGTCCTTGCAATAGATGAGACTTAAATGTCTTCTTCTCTCCCATGAAGTAATATAGTCCCGCACTCCGGCTTTCGATGCTTCCTTCTTCTATAAAAAACAAAAAAAAAATTTTTTATTTAAGATAGATATATAAGCAATGAAATATCAAAATAAAATTAGAATGAATAAATTTTCAGCTCATATAAATCTCTATTTTTCCCCAACCAGCGGTAAGAAGTTAAAGATATGTACTTATTTGAGTTTATAACAGCTAGTGAATGCAAAGGTTAAAAATATAGTACATGTGTGAAATTCAATACAAATCGCAAGAGTACGCATTTGAAATAATTAAATTTTTGAATTTTAAATGCAAATATTTCAAAAACAATAAGGCGTGGGCAACTATAAACACAATACAATTCTCACAACAGCTGGTTCTATGTTACCAGAATTGATCCGGATTTTATACGGTAAGTTTTAGTATAGGATTGTCGTCACTGGAACTGCGACAAACTCGGATTTGTCAATTTAACTTCAAGCGACTCCAGAGCAAGATCGAGTTGATAGTTGTATTTATGAGCATGGAAGGCGTATTTATACCCGCGATGGAAGAAACCAAGTTCAACAGCCACTCAGATCCTCTGAGTTGTGCAAGTTTCAACGTAATACGTAATGGTGGAGGAGTGGCCTTCATACTGCATAACACCGTGCAATATCGTCTTATCGATGGCGACATCGACCGCAGGGATACTCAGCGTGCAAGATGATGTCGAGCTCGAAATATTATATATACATATATAGTATATTACCCCAGTTACATGTTGCCTTTCAGGATATCACCCGAACATAGGTGCGTTGCTTCGTGGTGAAAATCGATTCGTACTAGGCTTCATCAACGTGCACCATGACCTTTGGAATTCCTTCCTGTCTTACGATCGTAGGGGGTTGAAGCTGGCAGGACAGATAGATTATTTAACACTCTGTACAATGACTGACGAAGCTCTTACCAGAATTACATATAGGTACCTGTAACATCTAGCCCACCATTACTAGTGGTGGTCTGACAAATAGCATAACCTCTCGTATCTGACTATCTGCGCATAATTTCGAGAAGAATTAAGCAAGGGGTTCTGCAGGATGGTGTTTTCTACCCCTTCTTGGTTATTGTCTTTGGTCCGACCCCGTCGAAACTACACGTTTTGTGGGCCTACCGTTGAATGACGTCGGCGACAATTTATTTAATCTTTACCATCCTAACCGGGATTATATACTCGTTTCAACAATAACAACAGTTACGCTAGAGGACGCTTGCTGCAATTAGTATATTTATGACTACACATCACATGGACAATATTCTTTTCTTGTTGGCAGCCGTGTGCGCTTCGAAATTAAATAAACTTTCATAATCACACAATAACCACCACAATTTTTTCAATCCCGTTTGCATATTAATTAAAAATTATTGTTATTTTAGATTTCCTAAATTTGAATTTTAATTCGAATGTTAATTCAATTATTTTCGTAATGCATTATTTGCAACCTGGTTACATGGAGAAAAATGACTTCTGGTTTGAGTCACAAATCGTTATATCATCGGTACTGGGGCTAGACTGAAGCCTAGAGTGATTTCGTGCTTATCCTGGGCCAAATTATATTACGCAAAAGAAAACATTGCGATTTTATTTCAATATATTGCAGCTAGGGAAGGGTCTGGATTGATTGCGTTTAACTTTGGCGCAAGGATGCTTGAGAACATTTTAATTCACAATGATATTATTAATTTACATTGACTTTGACTGCTTAAATGTAGTATATGGGTACTAGGGTATTTCATTGAACAAATTTAAATAATTTTTGGCACCAATATAGAATATGCTTTTTACGGTATTTGCGTTAGCATATTCAATATAAATGTTGGTGCTTGTTGTATATAGAGTGGTGAAATTTAAAATAGTGTTAAATGGAAAATAGATGTAGTTGTAGTACGATTCCGCGCATTTCCAAATAAGTTTAAAACAGTACACACCAAAATAACATACATATGGGGGAAACGTGACTTTCATCCGAATTAATACAATTTTACATATTTGGTAGGAGACTGGAAAAAAATGTGTTCACTATGTTTAGTGGATAGCACATAAAGGGGCAAACCTATTGCTCGTACACTTAGTCCGACGGTGTAGAATATTATGTCGTAGAAACAACTAAATGTTTCCACAAATCATCAAACCCCAGATTTTACTGTTTCGGAAGGCAATTTAAAATATTTTATATGGAAATCTTTCGTAGATGAATGATTTCTACGGTAGTTGATTTCCGAAACAGAAAAATAAAATGTAGTTGCAGATGCACTGTCTAGGTAAAATACAAAATGAGACAATTCACTGCGAAGAGTCACACAAATGCAGGAATCAACCACACTGTAAGAATATTACTACATTTTTTCCCAAAAATCGAAAAAGTAATGCACTTGTGCCACATTTGCTCCCCACGGAGAAGTACAAGGAGTGTTTCAAAGTAAACAGGACTTTAAACAAAAACACAGAACAAATAGTTTTTCGGCAAATTCAATTTATTTTATGCAAAATATTCTTCATCTGCTTCACTACAGCGTTTTGCACGGTCCAAAAGCATGTCGAACGAGTGTTTTAGCTCGTTTGCCGGTATGGCCGCCACTATGCCGGCGCAAGACCTTTGAATGGCTTCTACGTCAACATAACGCTTTCCTTTCGTGGGCAAATGCATTTTTCCGAAAAGGAAGAAGTCGCACGGTGCCATATCAGGTAAATACGGGGAGTGGTTAATGGTTAAAATGTGATTTTTGGTCAAATAATCGGTTAATGATGTCCTTCGAATATTGGATTCTGAGCAATTTTTGGTCGTCAGTCAATTTGTGCGGAACAAACTATGCACACACCTTTCGTAAGCCCAAATATTCGATAAATCGATGTTTTGAAGACACTCAATTCTATTTCGATCAAATTTCTGGTAATCACGGATTTTGATATGTGGGCCAATCAAAATCTCTTGATCATCATTTATGTCCTCGCGACCACTTTGAAAACGTTAAAACCACTCGTGCACTCTGCTACGGGTTAGGCACTCATCGCCATAAACTTCTTTCATTAATTGAAACGTTTCGGTTAAAGTTTTACCAATTTTAAAACAAAATTTTATGTTGGCTCTTTGTTCGAAGCTCATTTTCGCACCGATAACACAAACATACTGACACTTAAAACGCAATAACTTCAGTTCCAATTTATGAAATGTCATGAAATTTTCACCGGATAATCGATAAAGATAGCAAATTCTATCACACCAGTCGACATATAGATGGCACCACCAGGGGGCGCTAGATTCAAAAAGTCCTGTTTACTTTGGAATATACCTTATATGATCTCCACATAAAAGGGCAACTCACAGCTCAAAAAACCTTGTCAACATATTACCCATATTAAATAATATTTGTCTACAGGACTAAAAGACTTTCCAACTTACATCCACAAATCCTTAAAGTTTGTGATTGTAGTAGTATATATCATACCTCAGGTTCTAAAGCTACTCAACATGATTTTCGATACAAAGTTGTAAATTGTGGCAATGAAAAATCATTGGATTCCCACAATGTCAAAGCTAAATTTTAAACCAGTAAATTAGGATTAGGTATATACATTTTATTATCGGTATCGACGGTTCTGATTATTTCAACACAGTCCACATTCCGTTGATTGACGGAAACTCTATTTTGGGAGAGCTTCAAATATTTTACCAATTTCATCATATTTGAATACTTAAGAGACGAGACGGCTAATGCTTTAGAGCGCTTACCACAAAATTATATGGGGAAGTTCAGAAATCGTATAAGAGGGATAATACAAACGGCAAATTTTCACCACAGACAGAAGATAAGTTTCAAGGCATTAGAAATGCTAAAGAATATTACTAAGACTCCTGATGACTTCGAAAAACTAATGAACAAGACGGACCAACTATTTGACTCTGAATAGCAATAGTAGGGCTGACTTCGAAAACGACAATGTATACGAACAAGGTATAATGCATCCGGAATATTTGGTACATTTCTTGATGTTTTGAAACGCATTAACGCCTAGTAGCAAAGAAAACCGCGCATCATAAATAAAGTTGATGCTTTCTAACGTTTACCTATGCAACGGTGGCGTAGTTTTCTGATAAGCTTTCTTATTACTTTTCACTAAATTTAAAAAATACAAGTATACTTATGATGGCAAGAATATGATATATTTTCTTGAATATTTTAATTATGTTTGTTCTTCCATTTGCGATGAGACTGAAGAAAATATTTTTCATTAAAATATTGGATTTTTATTTGATCATTTATCTTTACACGCACGCAAAAAAAAAAACAGTTTACTATGAAAGTAAAATTTGCATTGAAAGTGTTCTATAACGTCAAAGTATACAACGCATAATTTTGAAATGTTGTTCAACGTTGCATACCGATACATCGATACCATGGCAAAAGGGAGTAGCGAATGTAATCATTCACAGTACTTTCCAACCGAAGTATACGTTCACAATAAAAACATCATGGCCGCCTCTGGTGAATAAGGGTGGCGAGAGGTCGAAGCGCGTTACGCAAAACGAAAATGCTATCATAATTATTTATATTTTATTTTATAATACTACATATAATGGGTTGTCAAAAAAGTCTTGCGGTATTTTCGCTAGTTGGCGCTGAAAGCGCGTAGTCCTAGTTTTATTCGTCGCATGGGGTCATGCTATACCTTTTTGGAAAGCTCATTTCACGCGAGTTACATCTCAGGTTACGTCTGACGGCATGCAGTTGTGCACAACATCGCATGATCAGCCAGTACGTGACCAAAACAGCAGAGTCAGCATATTTTGAATCTGTTGGAATGTGCGGTACACCCACACATTCGGGCAGACTCGAGTTGCTGATCTGATGGCAGAGTCAGACTGATGCTCACTACCGAACAGTAAACAACGTTTTTTAATTTATAACTGGCGCAGTCGAACGGAACGGTTCCATATTCTCTCTCAGCTCCGCCCAGCTAGCAAAGAAAAGCTAAATAAAAGCTAAATAAATTATTTTTAAACAAAAGTACTCTTGTTAAAAGAAAAGTGGCAAAGATACAGCTAATCATATAAATCCCAAAGCAGAACAAAATAATATATTTGAGTTGGAAAATTATAGCAAAAGCAAAAACAAAATTCAAAAAGTGAAAGAATGCGTGAAAAGTGCAAAACAAAAATTATTTTGAGAAAAAATAAAGAAAACTGTTGAAAACCCTAAAAGTGAGCTCTAAAATATTTCATTGGATTACTGCATTTGGATTACCTTTAATACAAAAACAACTCACAGCAACAGCGGAGACAGCAGCAGCAGCTTTAACAAAAAAAAAACAAAAACAACAGCAATATCAACAGCAACAATAGCGGAGACAGCAGCAGCAGCTATAGTGCAGAAAAGTATTGTAAGAATAAATTAAATATTGATATTTTAAGAAAACAATTTAAATAAAATGGCTCAAAATAATAGGAATTTAGAAAACTGTGTAGTAGCAATTACACAATTGTTAGAATTAAATGCAATAAATAATCAGAGGTCAATAAGACAACGTATAGAAAAAGATTCAAAGTATGTAAATTCTTTTGAGGGTAATGCCGGCCAATTGCCAGCATTCATTGAGGCTATAGATAGGATTCTGAGGGATTATTTAAACCAGGAACAGGAAGTTTATAGAGTAGTGTATGACTTAAAAATAATCGGGAAAGCAAAAAATAATTTACATCTTGCCCCACCAGCTAGTTGGGAAGATTGCAAAATAAAACTTAAACAACATTTTAAGCCAAGAAAAGATCAGATGACTATAACGAAAGAAATAAACACACTACGAGTAGGTAGCATTAGTGAGTTAAGTAGGAGAATCAATGAAATAATTGATGCTATAACCGAATTTAGAGCTCTGGATGAAAACGGGGAGGCAATGAAAGAAATCTTTTCAGGTATGCTTATTCAACGCATTAAGCAAATCACATCGGGGACTTGTGCTTATGCAATAAGGAACTCGATTTCATTGACCCAGTTAGCAGGAATTATATACAGTTTCATAGGGCTAGACGATGGAAATTTAAATCCTATATTTTTAACAAGAAATAGAAATTCAAACCAATTTGATCAGAAGGCAAGAAATTTTAATAGTAACCAAAATCAAAATAATCAGAGAATAAACAACTTTAGGAGACAAAATATTGGCGATCAAAACAATGATCGTTATTATGCACAAAATAATTCGGGACGATACTCACAAAGAAATACTAACTTTTCAGGGCAAAATAATTATCATCCAAATAATCCACAGAGACAAACCAATTATCGGACAGGAAATTCAGGCCAATATACAAATCAATATCGTAGTAATAATATTAATAATAATAATAACGGCTATGGTAATTCAGCAAGACAAAATATACAGAACGGCACTCGACAAACAAGACATTCAAATGACCAACACCCATGGATGTTGATGCTGTGAGCAGGACAGAGGAAACGAATAACAACGAGGAATTTTTTTACCAATTAGCCTCAGGAAAATCAAAATAAAATATTAATTTCACTTACTTTGTTTAACAAAAAATGGTGTGCATTGGTAGACCCAGGCTCTACTATTAGTATTATGAAAAAATCAAGCTTTGAACATTATAAGTTACCGGTTCTAGAAAAATAAAACAATAATTAGTACACTGAATGGTGATATAAGAGCGTCTAACGAAAGAGTTAAGACACCATGTCCGCTAGAATTTAAATACCCTCACAATGCTAGGATGAGATGGTTGAAAATAGACTTTGAAAAACCGTACGATCTTCTACTAGGAAACGATTTTATATTTAATAATTTCAATATAATCGATATTGAAAACGAAGAAATTAAGCTTAAAAATGGTGTCAAAATTCCGTTTTATTCAAAAACTATCCAAGAGCAAGTATATGCATTGGAAGAAAGTAAAATGCAAAACATTCAACTGGATCATTTAAAATCAAATGAACGAATGGAGGTTGAAAAATTGCTAAATAAGTATGAAAAATTGATGTATAAAGAAGGCGATGCCTTGACAAACATAAAAACGGTGGTCCACGAAATAAGGACAACCACAAACCAGCAAATTAATTCAAAAATATATAGGTTACCTCCGAAACATGAGGAAGAAGCGATAAGGCAAATTAGGGAGCTAGAAAAACAAGGTATAATTCGGAAAAGTCGGAGTAAATATAGTTCACCTATTATCATAGTACCTAAAAAATGTGATAGTATGGGCAATAAAAAATTTCGTTTAGTAATCGATTACCGTAGACTAAATCAAATAACTGTCGATGATAAATATCCTTTGCCAAACATTGATGGAATCTTAGACAAGTTGGGCAAGGCGCAGTACTTCAGCACTCTTGATCTAGCCAAAGGTTATCATCAAATTTTAGTGGATAAAAAGGATATTGAAAAGACAGCTTTTGTATCTCCGGTGGGATTATACGAATATATAAGAATGCCCTTCGGACTTAAAAACGCTCCGGCTACCTTTCAACGACTAATGAATGACATATTACGAGAATACATAAATAAGATATGTGTCGTTTATTTGGATGACGTATTAATCTTTTCAACGTCATTGGAGGAACATTTAAACTCCTTAGAGAAAATTTTTTCAAAGTTAAAGGAACATAATTTAAAAATTCAGGTAGATAAATGTAGTTTTCTAAAAAAGAGAAAACAATTTTTTGGGGCATACCTTAACAAAAGAAGGGATTAAGCCAAATCAGGACAAGATACCAGCAATACAAAATTTGAAAATACCTAGAACCGAAAAACAATTAAAAAGTTTTTTGGGAGCCACTGGTTATTATAGAAAGTTCATTAGGGACTATTCAAAAATTGCATATCCAATGATTAAATATTTAAAAAAGGGTTATAAAATAAATTCAAGAGATCCGCAGTACATAGCTAGTTTTGAAAATTTGAAATCACTAATATCATCACATCCAATTTTAAAATTTCCTGAATATGATAAGGAATTTACTATTACAACGGATGCAAGTGATTACGCAATAGGCGCAGTGCTTTCTCAACAAGGTCAGCCAGTGTGCTACATTAGCAGAACTTTAAATAACCATGAACAGAAATATGCTACAACAGATAAAGAATTCCTAGCCATTATATATTCAATAATCTATTTCAGGCCGTACATATATGGTACAAAATTTAAAATTATAACTGATCATTGCCCGATAGTATTTTTAAATAATAAATATAAAGGAAGGGAGTTTTCACAACGGCACCAAAGGTGGCTATTGAAACTGCAAGAATTTAATTATGAAATGGAATATCAGAAAGGGAAAAATAATGTATGTAGTAGCAGATTTTTTAAGCCGAATTGAAAATTCTCCAAAAATCGACGAAAGTAATGAAAAAGAATACAATTTAGAAATGTCAGATACAATACATTCCGCAGAAGAGGAACAATTAGAACACTTCTTCATAAAAGAAGAAATTGTCAACAAGTATAAGACCCAAATTATAGTAACATATAATCCCCAAACTGAAGTTCAAATAATACATGGAAGGAAAGTAATTGAGATCAACCCTATTGATACGGGGAACATATTGAAAAATATTTTCCGAAGACATATTAACAAAAGGAGCAAAGTGGGCCATTTTTTCCGAAGTGAGAGGAGACCGATTATCACAAAAATTCAACGACTACTGATAAGCATGTTTTCTTGTAATAGCTTAAGGTGCGATTCACTGGAAAATGTACAAGGAGAGCAGCAGAAATTATACAAGAAGAAGATCTGCATAAACAAATTTCACTTTACCATAGTAATGAGTCAATGCATAGCGGAATGAAAACGAGACTTACAATACACTTAAGGATAAAATATTCTGTCCAAAATTGAGGTGAACATGTACAGTTAATTATAGGTAATTGCGAAAAATGCAAGCAAATTAAATATGACGAGGAAACAGAAAAAGCCGAAGTTCAAATTAGCAGAGACACCTTCAGATAAAAATGAAAATAATACATATGGACATTTTTCATTTTTAAAAGCAGATCATTGTCACAGTAATTGATAAACTAACAAAATTTGCAGCAGCATACAATATAATTGACAGAAATTGGAGGGCAAAGAAGGCCATCATAATTGAACATTTTGCGAAATTTGGGAAACCAAAGAAGATCATCATGGACAATTTGAATTCAAAGGGCCGAACAGTTAATTCAGTTCTTAAATACAGAAGGAGTCTTGGAAGTACACTTAACAAAACCAAACTCTCATACAGGTAATGCAGACATTGAGAGGCTACACTCAAACCTTGTTAGAAAAACTAACAGGAATTGAGGATCCAAGTCTCTCAACAGAAATGAGGATACAGATCGTTATAGGTAACTATAATGATCGCTATCACTCAACCATAAAATGTACACCCAATAACGCAAGAAATAGTATTGATCCAACCATTTTAAAAAATACAATAGACCAGAAGAAACAACTCACCATACACAATAGAAATAGGTACAGAGAAGACTATATAGAACTGAGATCGACCGGACCGATAAAAAATTACAAAAGAGTACGGCATAAAGATCAACCGTATTACCGAATTAATCCACTACAGAATGTTCATCCGACTAATATAAAAAGACCAATGAAATTGGTAAATATTGAAAACCCAAACGAGAGGGATGAAGATACATTTAGCTTAAGGGCATTTAATGGGGATAATAACACATAAAAAAATAATAAATAAAAAAAGAAAAAAAAAACGTTATAAAATAATTTTATTTTTACAGATGATGGGGATAATTGTGTTTTTTTAGTAACTATTACATTGGTGGCAGCACTCTTACAAGTGACGCCAATAGTTGAAGAAGCAGGATACACCATGATCCAACTCGACGAAGTAGAAATCGTTGACGAAGTCAATACGATACTACATATTATACACCCGAAAGAGCTAACAAGTTTGGTCGAGGAAATGGAAGAAAACATAAGACAAGCAGACCTAAGTAACAAGGCACTTCTTTTCAACGAAATTAAAGTAATTAAAGCAAAAATTAGATCGATTACTCCCAAGGAAGAGGAAAGAAAGAAGAGAGGTTTAATTAATATAGGAGGGACAATGTATAAATGGTTGTTCGGGGTAATGGACGAAGAGGACCGACAGGATATAATTAGTCATTTAGAAGTAATAGAGGAAATTCGCACAATGCAATTACAAAATCAATAAACAGATTATAATAAATGAGCATTTTAACGAGTCAATTAATTTGATGAAACAATAGTAAAGAATGACAGGAGTAAAATATTAAAAGAATTAAATCTGATACAAAAGGAGGATAGAGAGCTAGCGAAATTGGTTCTTTACAATGATCAAATGAATAAATTAAGGCATATAGAAGGAAAGATACATGAAGTTCAAAATAATATAGCCGCCGCTAAAAACAATTTAATAGACCCGGGGATGTTAACTAAAGAAGAAATAGATAACTTTGACATAGATTTTTATAAACTGAAAGTAGTAAAGTGTAAGTAGTAGCTTTCAAAAATGAAGCACTTGTGTTCGCCATTCAAATACCAAAGTGTTTTTTTAAAGTATATGTAAAATTAATTATGCCTCTACCAAACAAACGAAAATTGCAAATAGTTCATGAGGATGAAAAAATTGTAACAATAAATAAAAAACATTATAAATATGAAGATAATACGTTATTAAGAAAACTAAAATTAAGTAGGAATTGTATTTCTTTTAACGCTTGTGAATTTAAATATAACAATACTACAATAATACAAGAAATAAGCGATGATACTTTGATCATCAAGAATGCAAAAAATTTGAAACTTATACAAAATTGTGATGACAGAGATTTTGTTCTGCAAAATAACTATATATTCAATTTTGCGAAATGAGAAATTAAAATTAATGAAGAAAAATTTAGCAACAACAAAACTTAATTCATTGATAAACTGATACATCCTGTAAAAATTTTAAACCGAAGCTATGAGTCAAAAATAAAATTTGAAGATATTGTACCAAATCATTTCAAGAACATTATAGAAATAGAGGAACTAAAATATCATAAAAACGTATCCTATGGTATAAGTGCCTCACTAATTATAACAATATTAATATGTATAATTATTGTTAATACTTACTTATGTAGAAGAAAAAATGAAAAGATAAGTTTGAAAATCACAAATAAAAGAAGTCAGGAGACTTCTCAGAGGGGCTCTGGGGGAGTTACATCTCAGGTTACGTCTGACGGCATGCAGTTGTGCACAACATCGCATGATCAGCCAGTACGTGACCAAAACAGCAGAGTCAGCATATTTTGAATCTGTTGGAATGTGCGGTACACCCACACATTCGGGCAGACTCGAGTTGCTGATCTGATGGCAGAGTCAGACTGATGCTCACTACCGAACAGTAAACAACGTTTTTTAATTTATAACTCGCGCTAACACGAGTTTGATTGGTTGTTGTTTCTTTTAAGTCGTTCGTGAGTTATAGCGTCGTAAACATGGAGCAAAATAAAGAGAACATAGGCATATTTTACAGTACTACTACGATAAAGGCAAAAATGCATCTCAAGCCGCCAATAAAATTTGTGCAGTTTATGGACCCGATACAGTTTCCATTTCCACCGCACAACGATGGTTTTAACGTTTTCGTTCTGGTGTAGAGGTGGTCGAAGATGCGCCACGCTCCGGGAGGCCTGTCGTCGAAAATTGCGGTAAAATCGCTGAATTTGTCGAAAGAGACCGGCATAGTAGCAGCCGTAGCATCGGTCAAGAAGGGCATGAGTCATCAAAAATTCATTTCAATTTCAATACATACAAAAAAAAAAGAAACAATTCAATAAAAATACCGCAAGATTTTTTTGACAACCCATTATATATTATTCATGCATTACATTTCATAATAATTCTTTTGAACAGTAAAACGTAATTTTATAAATCAAGAGATATTTATGGAACCCATGTTCCCATACCTTAAGTATAAATTTTTTTAATCACAAACTACATACACGTTTTATATTTCAGAATTTCAGAATATGCGATCAGGAGTCCTACCCGTTCTCAGATGGAGTGTTTGTGTAGGAATGTGAGTATCATTTTGTTTCCTCTAACGATTTACGGTAGCTGTCTCAATTTTTCAGCATGTAGCGATCTAAAAATATATATATTTTATGAACAATGAACATAAAAATTAGCATATTATTTTTTAGTTATAAGCTAAGTTTTTAAATAAATGGGCTTCATAAATAAATTATTTGTTGAATTTGCATTATATTTATGGTATAAATACGGTAACTTTATTTCTTTCATAAAAAGTAGTTTAAATTAGCTAACGCAATACTATTTCGACACGCTCAATAGCAATACTGGCAAGATATTTGAATATTTTCGGTATTTTGATGGGTTCGTATCTTGAGCTGTGGTATTTTTAGAGTATCCCCATACTTTTAGATAATTTATGCAGCTACCAGAATAAAACAATTAAATGTTATAAATACAAACATAAAATTTGGCTACGAATTAACATCTTCTGGATCCCATTATTTGGCATGCTTACTTATTTGCACCTAACATTTTTTTGTGATGAACATTTATTAACTTACCACAGTTAAAAAGAGGCATAAATAAAATACCTAATTATACATGTATTTGCTCATAACGGCCTTCTCTTTAAGAATATATATTAAAATAACACAATTTTATCTTGAAAAAAAATTAAATTTTTATATATAACCAGTATTTTTGGAACAAATTTTCCATACATTTTAAGAAAATAATACAATGCAACTATTTCCCGGTAAGAGTCGACCATCTTGGATGCCAATAGAAACTCAACCTCAAACTCCATTTGACGTTTCTTCATGGGTACCTCTCAGTTGTGCTTTTCTTTACATTGTATTACCTTATAGTCTCTTTACTCTAGTGTTGGCAACTATTGAGTGATTTCAACCATCGATTGTTAATGACTGAATGATTTTGACTATCGAATGAATTTTTTCGTTCATTCATTCATTCATTTATTTAATCAAATTCAATAACTAAGCAAAGGCGTGCTCTTCAAACAACAAAAAAGTACTGGAATTTTATTCATTTTTATATTTAAACCAATACAAAGGTTTAATTTAATTCAATATTTTAATAAAACATAAAAATAGTAAAGCACAGAAAAGATATTCAATATCATATAAAATAAATATAAATATCAGAAGAACGCAAAAAATATTAAATATATATTAAAATTGCTATTTAAAAATATTATTTGATCTAGCTTTTCACCTTTAAGTCTATTTCTTCTATCAATTATTATTTGCCCAGCTTTAGAAAAAACCCTTTCGGAGGAAGTAGCAGGTATACATAAATATTTTTTGGAAAGCTCGTAGAGTTCTGGAAAAGTTGCTTTTTTGCTGTCCCAATAGTTTAAAGGGTTTTGATGTCTCTCAACGAAATCTTGTCTAAGATATTGTTCCAAAGAAATATGTGCATTAACACTAGGGGCGTTGTGACAAATAGTTTTTGCTTCCGCTACTTTTGGGTCAAGTAGAGTCCAAAGAGATAATTTATTTTTATCCGCGGGTAATTCTGTTACTGGGGCAGTAGCAGTCCTTTGGCTCCGCTGTATGAATGCTGATACCTCTTCTCCCAACCATTTTTGAGCATTACTAGAGTTACTTTCATTTCCAAAGGCAATCTTTTTAAACCGTGGGTCTAAGGAGGTCGATTTGACACACATCTTGTCAGACTCTAGTAGGCCAAGTCGTCTTGAAATTACTTCCAACAAACTATTTTTCAAGCATTCTCCTTCCGTAGTTTTCATTTGCTGGGATCTTATTGCATATTGCAGTACTCTGACTATAGGCACTACTAGTGACATCGTTGGGTAGTTTTGTGCTGAAAGTTCTGTTGTCATATGCTCTATCGGCTTCAATACAGTGATGGAATCACGTAACCTTTCCCATTCTGATGCATTCAGAAAGTTCGGTGCACTTGGTAAGGAAGTTAGTACAGCAGAGAGCGGTTCTTTTATCAAGCATATACGTTCCATCATTATAAGGCCAGAGTTCCATCTAGTAGCAACGTCTTGCTTCATCTTAAGTTCAGCTACTCCCATTTGCTTTTGCATATTTTTAATTTTTTCTGCTGCTTGAGAGCTATGATGGAAATATGTTACTATAGCTCTGCATTTCGTTATAAGCTCTAAAATCTGAGGAGCAGTCTTTATATCATCCACAACGCATAAATTTAGGGTGTGAGCGACACATGGGTGGTGGTGCTTTTGCAGTATATCCCTTATCGCTTTTTTAATATTTGCACCGTTATCACTCACTATCGTCACTATTTTGTTAAAAATTGACCACTCGTCAAAAATGCTTTTTAATTCTGTGGCTATATTTTGAGCAGTATGTGAGCCGAACACTTCTTTAGTTGCCAGTCTGAGTTCATTTTGCTTTCCCAAATGAAATGACTAGTTACAGACAAAAAAGACTTCTGGCTGTCAGTAGTCCACATATCTGTTGTTATAGAAAGGTGTGAAATATTTTGCAAAATGACATGAAGCTTTTTCCGTGTCTCGTTATATTTTGAGGGCAACATTGTGTTGGAAAGAAGTTTTCTGTTTGGGATTAAATACAAAGGCTGAAGCTTTTTTGTATATTCTCGAAATCCTCCATTTCCAACAATAGAGAGTGGTTGCATATCTCTTGTAACCATTTTAATAAGAGACTCATCTATACTTCTCTTTTCAGTTTCCGAAAGCTCAGATCGCGTGCTTGTAACAAATAATTTTGTTTGCATTGCCCTTCTTTTTAATGGTCCACCACCTGAAACATTTCTACTGGGTATTGTTGAAGAAATTGTAGTTTCTACGTTCACAGGAGGTACCAAAGGAGCACTACTTAACTCACTTTCAATAGTTTCCACTTTAAGTTCACATCTCTTTGCGTTGAAGAACAGCTTGCCATATCTAAGTCACTTACAGCAGGTGCTCGTTCGACTATCGCCGAAGAAGTCTCCTCCACACTATGTGATGATGGATGCCTTCGTCGTAGGTGATCGTTCATATTTGATGTGTTACCAGCAAACTTTAAATTTTTTTTACAAATATTGCAGTTGACGTTATTACCATTATTAGTAAAAAAAACTCCCACACGGCTGATCTCTTTAATCCAGGGCGCATTTTTGTATTATCTAGTTATGTATAAAAACATTTTCAGCATTTTCTTTACAAAATACATAAATACATTTTATATTACCACAGAAAACACTGCAATTAAAAATCGAATACCAATATTTATATAAGTTACGACCCAATTCAAATGTTTTACTATTGATGCTGCAAATAATACCAACAGTTGAAACGGTTAAGTGAATGTATACATAGCTACAATTTCGAATCGCAATACATAACCAAGTTGCCAACCTGCTTCTTCCTTCAAAGCCATTGGATTTTATCAAACCGACTAGAAACTGTCATTTAATCTTGCCAAATACCGATGACCATATGAATCTACTTTAGTCATCTTATTAATTTGGGAATGCCTCCTACATTATCGCTTTATAAGTCTATATTTATTATTGTTAATACTTTTCACTTAAATCTATTTTAAGCATCTATTAACTTCTACCACTCATACATGCATTCAATTTAACTTCCATTATCACACATAATTCAACATAAATCATTCAACATAATTTTGAAATACACACAATTTAAGCATTATTCGTACATTTGCTGAATATAATACCATTTACTTGAAATGGAATAAATGAATTCGTACAAAGAATCTTTGCTAGATATCCACTTGCATAAAATCATTCATTCGAAAAATCATTCAATAGCGAAAAAATACTAATGAATGAAAAAATAGTAATGAACGAAAAATTAGTATCGAACAAAATATTCGTTTTGAACGAAAAATTGGTATGAACAAAAAAATTCGAATGAACGAAAAAATAGTAATGAGTGATTTCTTGAAAACTATCGAATGAATGAAAATTGCTGAACTATCGAATAACTTGATTGTTTTTATTCGATAGTCCCCAACACTACTTTACTCCCCCTTTACGATATCGATACTTCGCAGTAGTATGTTTCTAAAATCAATAACCTTACAGTAAGAGTAAAGTAAATCCTAAAAGCTAAAAAGAAAGAGAAACAGACATAGGACTCTTTTATGACATACTTATGGATAGAATTTAGAAAATAACAACAGAACAAGAAATTAATTCTATCACTATCAAAAAAATTGGAGTTTCAAAATGCATCCCATTTCTCAATATAGAATGAAAAATAAAAAAAAAATTGCCAGTAGCTCACGGCCACCAAATCCTACACCTAAAATAATAAGGGTGCTCATTTAATATGGCATTTATATTATACAAGGTGCGTCCCAAAGTAAACAGGATCTGTTTGAATCTAGCGCACCCTGGTGGCGCCATCTATGTGTCGACTGATGCGTTCGAATTTGCTATCTTTATCGATTGTCCAGTAAGAATTTCATGACATTTCATACATTGGAACTGAAGTTATTGCGTTTTAAGTGTCAGTATGTTTGTGTTATCGGTGCGAAAATGAGCTTCGAACAAAGAGCCAACATTAAATTTTGTTTTAAAATTGGTAAAACTTTTACCTAAACGTTTCAACTGATGAAACAAGTTTATGGCGATGATTGCCTATCTCGAGTGCACGAGTGGTTTCAACGTTTTCAAAGTGGTCGTTGGGAAATAAATGACGATCTACATGTGGGTCAATCAAAATCCGTGATCACTGGAAATTCCATCGAAACCGTGCGTGAATTCATCAAAAATCAGCCGCAATCATCATAGAAATTCATGGAAATAGAATTGAACATCTCCAAAACATCGATTTATCGCATTTGTTCTGTTTTTTAAGCCCTTTTACTTTGGAACGTACCTTGTAGTGGCCAAGTGGCAAAATTGGAACTTGGGTTAAATAAACGGAGGCAATTTTGTAATAAGTCAGCTGTTTTTCATTTCTACGTAATCTTTTTTTCTATAAGTATTTAATCAAAATATTCACAAAATACAGTAATGTATTTAAATATACTTGCGTTTTGTATTTTACAGCGAGGTATACGAAATTCGAGAAAAGAGAATTGCTGTGAATACCACTGAAAATAGTCTCGCACAGTCGCACTATAAATTGTGTGTGAAAATGATCAGCAATATGCAACGTCGCACATTAAATCTGAGACACCATGGGTTTTCGCAACAAACTTAACACAAAATACATATAGGGGAAGGTGGGGAATGTTGGGCAGGTAGGGAATCCCGGGCCAACGCGATATTCTTTTCCCTAGTATAGGTTGACAGCTGCAACCAACTGTCATCGGCTCGTCTCATACTAAGCTCAGTTTCTATATAGCACTCGAGCTGTGAACACGTGTTATAACCTCTTTGCGACAACAAAAAGAAGTTCGACACTCCGAAAGTTTTTTTTCAACTCTGTGTACAGTTGATTTTTTTCACATTTTCCAATAAATTCATCCAGGTAAATATGTTTATAATATTAGTTGAGCCTTTAGCCTTCGACACACAAAAGAAATTTTGCACGAATTTACATTGTGTTCATTATCCACCGCCATTTTGCAAATATGAGCGTTTGGGGAATCTCGAGCCAATTATTACGGGGAATGTCGGGCCACATAGTTTTTTACATTTGACATGCTAACTTCATATATTTCACGTGTATAAGTGATTTTTCGTGCAGAATTTCGACAACACAATAATTTTTCAACATTTCCTGATAGTTTCGTGCTCCGAAAAATTTTTTTTAGTCATTATGCCGCGGTACTATCCCAAACAAGAGAAAATTGTTGATTTCGACAACATTTTGGAGGCGATCAAGTCGGTGAAAATACATCACAACAGCGTTCGACAATCTGCGACGGCACACAAAATTCCGAGGACCAACCTGATGCGTTATATTGCAGCATTTGATGGTGCGAGCATCGACGTTACTACTGCCAATGCCGATGTAATGAAGAATTTGCTGGCTGAAAGCACGACGATGGGCACAAAAACAGTGAGTTCTGCTGGTTTCTTTCTTTTTCTTTCATCGAATAATAAATAATTTTGCCGCTCCTTGTCGATCAGTGCCTCGATGTTATGTTAACGCCGAAAACCATCAAATCCGGCTTCCGAACAACTGGCATCTACCCGTTCAACCCGCAAATTTTCACTGAAGTTGACTTTGTCGCTTCGGAACTGAGCGGCGAAAATTTGTTCGGTGACGAAGAGAAAACGCCGACAATCAACGTCGAGTTCTTGCCTCTGGTGATGCCATTGTGACTGCTGCGAATGAGGAGGTGTCAACGTCGGAGGCATCGACAAGTGCCCCAGCTTCAACAAGTGGTGCTGCATCATCGTCGTTGTCTCTTGTTTCGGCTCCACAGCTCCGTGATGCATTGAAATCGGTTGGCCCGTTGAAATTGGGCACACCTGCGCCGAAATCAAAACGTGGCCGCAAGACAATGGAGTCAACGATTTTGACATCGCCTGAGGTTGTCGCAGATCTGCGTGACAAGGCCGAAAAAAAGCGGCAAAAATTGACGAAGGCAGCCGATGAACCAGCAGCCAAGAAGCAAAAAGGCCGTGGCAAATCGAAGACGCCACGGAAGAGAAGCCCGTCTCCGACCGAAACCGACATCGAAGAGGACTTCGATTTTTGCACGATTTGCAAGAAAAAGATGCCGAAGCACGAGAATCGTCAAAACACGGCCCATTGCATCGTTTGTGATCGAGGGGTTCACTTGAAATGTGCCGGACCGAACCCGAACACTTACACCTGCATCCACTGCGAGTCGGAATAATTTTTTTCGCCAATTCCTATTTTTCTTATTATTTATGAATCTCTCTTTCATTTCCATTGATAAATAAACGTTTTTCATCGGTAACAATCATGTTTTAATCGATTTACAGACTGGCATTCCCCACCTTTTTTCAAAATCGCAAAATCAGGTTTTTTGCGCCAATGGCTATAACTTTTAAATTTTTGTAAAATTTAATCAAACCAATGTTATCAAAAGGAAGGTTACGACTCGCACTACAAATCCATGCTTTGGAATTTTTACAAAAAATAACTTTTATGGGACTTTTTAACCGAAATCAAAACTATGCCCAACATTCCCCACCTTCCCCTACACTGAGTGTATTGCCCACTTCTTTACTTCATGATGTAAATAAAAAAACATATTACTTATCTGCAGCGGAGCATTAAAAGTCACATCGCAACCTCGACAGCTTCAGGTATTTTACTGACTGCAAGACCCATGACCAAAAAGATTCCCATAACCAAATCTGTTTACGTGGCAATCAAAAACGCTGAACGAGACCTAAGGACGTTCTTAACTGGAGGAGTTATTGACAATAAGCTTTTACGATCGTCAACAAATAGCCGCTCAGCAATACTACTATATAGTTAACACATACTCCGAAAGGAGCAGACGCTAAGTCAGCAGTTGTTTAACTACAGAGTAGAGATAAATAGCAGAACAACCGCAGCGTAACTTGTACAAGGTCTGTCGCAAAAGAAACAGGACTGTTAAAAAAAACAACAAAAAATTAATATTTTTCAAATGTTATATTTTTTTATTCAAAGTAGTTTCCTTGTGCTTCGATACAGCGTTTAGCCCGGTCAATTAGCATTTCAAATGAGTGTTTAAGGTAATTTTTCAGAATGCTCTTGAGAATATGGGTCGTCGCCTTTTGGATAGCTGAAATGTCCAGTGTCCTTTCATGGGCAAATGAAGTTCTCCAAATACGTAATAGGTGAGTAGGGTGAGTGATTAATGGTTAATATGGAGTTTTTTGTCAAAAAATCAGTGACAAGCGTCGACCGATGACACGGCGCATTATCGTGCAACAGGCGCCAGGACCCTGCCTCACGGTATTGTGGTCGAGCACGACGAATGCGTGACAAAAGACGCTTCATAACACCAAGGTAAAACACAGCATTAATCGTTTGGCTAGGTGGGACGAACTCTCGGTGTACAATACCCTCGGAATCGTAAAAACAAATCAGCATTGTCTTTATTTTTGACTTCTGAAGACGACCGACTTCTGATCGTCACAGAGATCTTCACGACCTTCTTGGAATCGCTTAAACCACTCATGCACATTACTACGGGATAGGCACTGATCAATCAATTGTTTTAAAATTTTTACGAAATGTCAACAATATATCAAACTTTTTATTTCATATACCCACCAATAGGTGGCGCCACCAGAAACAGTTATATTTAAAAAGTTCTGTTTCTTTTGCGACAGACCTTGTATATATCAAGGTTAAGAAATTAAAATGATATGAGTTTTAGCTAGAAGTTAGAGTTTCAGAGTAAAAACAAAAAGACTTTTTTTGAGAATATATTTCTTAAATATGGATTGAGTAATTTTATACGGACCTTGTGTACATTATTGAGCACAATTTTGACAATATAGGGCAATTTTTTTCGTCACTTTTTTAGTTCATAAACTTTAAACGCGTTTTTCTCAAACTTTTTCAAAGTCCGTGTTCACTGTAATTTCAAAACTACTTGATCGATTCCATTAAAACTTTGTATACATTTTTGATATATAGATTGCTGCCTCCAACGTTTAGTAATTTATTTTTCCGTTAGGGGTGTTTTCCACTCACAAAATGGCTGAATTTTTAGTGGAACTTAACAGTTTACATTTTAAATGGCGGGCAAAAATTTTTAAATGAAGAAAAATTATCAGAGAACGTTGGGGGAAGATTTCATTATAATTTGACAAATTTTCTGGGGGAAGCGTCTTATACTTCAACACTTTTGCATGAAAAAATTACCCTATATTGTCGAAAGTGTGCACAATGTACAAAAGATCCGAATAATAAATAAAATTAAACAAGCTATATTTAAAAATTAATCCGAATAATAAATAAAATTAAACAAGCTATATTTAAAAATTAAATTCGCAAAAAAGTATTGTTTTTACCTTGAAAGCCTAACCCCTCCCTTTAAGACTTGTATTAGACTCATACACAATGGTGATAGGTTTTATTTTACATAGTACAGTTTAGTGCCGAAAATGGGTTCAGTCCGTTCACATATTGATTTTATGCCGATTATATCAGTAATTTCTTGATAAATTATGTGTAGCTGGCTGATTGTAACCTATTCGCAACTCTAATATTCTAACAAGGAATGTTGAATTCATATGCGACATTTTATATTATAAAGCTTTTCCTAGACTTGGAAGTGTTTCTATAGCTTATATCTTACGAATTGCAAGTGTATAGAAAGTTATGCTGCACTTAACTCTTTCTTTGCTTTCAATAGAACTCATCCGTAATAGTGTTGATAAATCAAATGTTGGCGTAAAAATCCTAAAAAAAAATCCTGATAAAACCTGTGGTCTGTATGCAATGTTTCATATATGTTAGACATGAATGAAATATTGAGCGAGAGTATGACCGAAAAATCACCAACTCTCTCTGGGCATTAGGCATGTGGTCTTCATCTGATCCATCAAAGTTTTTGGTTCAATGCTGCATATATTTCTGAAAGAAAAACATTAATCAGATATTTTATAGTTAGCATAATTTAAGTATATACATATTTCCATTAGTACCAAATAAATAAATTCAATAATTTTCTGCGGCTATCTCTTGTGTAATTTTGATTGATTTTTGCTCTAACTGAATAAGTTCGCAAAAAATCTGGAACTTATTTCTTTCTTCTCTTTCTGAATGCATAGATTTTAATAACAACTCCAAACTGGAGTTTGGCCGCATATTAAAAATGCTGGTACACAGCAAACTACGCTCTTCCACGTTTTGTAGGTATTTAAAACTTTTGGTAACAATATACAAGTATATGGTATTGTGTTTACCATGTTGATGACGCAAATCGAATTGAAATACTCATACTAGTATCTTTTTCGTAGACAATATATATACGAGTATAATACAATTCTCAACAATAAATATGCACATGTGTGTAATGGAAAAAGTAAGTAATACTATTTCAAGTATCGCAAACATTATGTATGTTCTTCAGAAAGTGTAACATAAAAACCCGAGATAAAATATACACATACACATACACAAGTTTCATAGAGCCAGAGAGACGTCACATTTTCTCTATTCTCTACCACAAATGTCTGCTTCGCTTATCCTCTTTGCACATGCCCTATCTCATTTGCTAGATTTCACTTAACTAAAACTACACCTGATTCGTTGTTAGTAGTTCAGTAGAAATATATACATATTTGACTTTACGTATTTTTTGTTATTCTGAAAACTATAATTTTGTAATTTTCATTGATTTTGTTGTTTTGTGGCTCCTGAGCTAAATTTTTTGGTCACCCCTGTTTTATGGCGTTTAAATAACAAATCTTTAACGCACAGTTTTTCTTCCTACAGGAAAAAGAACAGGTGGGTGAGCATAGACATGTCGTTATTACAAGGCTCATTATTTTGTACTCATCGTTCAATAAAAGAGGGCACGTTCACAACTTGATTAATTGCCAAAAAATGGTACCGTTCTTCTAATAACTTGTTAAATACATTATATTCTGAAAAAAATTATTTATAATTTAACTTAATATGGATTTTTGAATTCATATGAAATGTTTTCTGAAATACAAATTTGGTAATTTATTTATTTTTATTATAGGTCACCGACTAACTTAGTTTTATTACTATCATGTTGTTAATTGTGTTTTACTTCACGTCAGTTAAAATTATACTAAAAGCACCTCCTAATGAAATATACTATGTATGTGACATTAACTCAGCCAAAGAGGCTAAATCTAATCTTGTTACGGATATTTTTATAAATCATCTATCTTTAAACTAAGTCTGGGGTTCGATCACTCTATTGTGAAATTAGAGTTCTAATTTAACCCTTTTAGTGCCGGGCGAAATAGAGGTGCCTATGCGAAAAAACCGAATTTCACAGTTTTAAAAGGGTTCGGAAAAATGCTTCTAAAAACCAAATGAGAAACAATATTTCCATGATTCAAAAAGATGCGTATTGTGGATGAAGTACAGAACTAAACAGTGATACTAGTTTTGACATTACAAATTTTGAGATAGAGATCTCCCGCAATGCGAATAGTAAACCGCTACAAGGCGCGTGCCGATATATCTGGCACTCTTCGCAAGTACTGCTGGAGCCGATATATCGGCTCCCGGCACTAAAAGGATTGATGGCTACTTTATCTCCTCTTATTTATTACTAATTTACACAAATTAACGCTTCCTTACTCAATATTCGAGATTACATCTTCTTACTTATTCCTTATTTCCTCTTTACACGCCAGCATTGTAACTAAAACTGTGTCTACTGCACAATCCAGCAGCTTTTTTATATTTAGTAGGTCTTTAGTAAAACTTCGCCACTCGAACATTCTGTCAACTATGAATTTAGCTGTCTGGTTGATTCTGGGAATTTGTTATCGCACCTGTATCGTCACTATGTATTGAGTTATATGTATGTATGTATATGTGGAAAACGACATATTAGAGATATGAAACTAATACTATGTTCGGACCGACAACGAAAACATGTTTTCGTGGGAAAAACTGGTTTTCGCACGAAAACTTGTGTTTTCGTCCATGTAAAATCTGTCAAACGAAAACACAGTTTTTGCAGTTGCCACTCATAATCGGTGCCTGCTCTAGTTTAATCGATGTTTTTGAAAGACATATTTTGGCGGCCCTAAATTATCACTTAACATTTGTTTACATTCCATATACAAATACAGCTGTCATTTGATACTCTCATATTAGGGGGATTCTCTTGCTCTTGCAAAACCTTGTACGGTGCAGAAATTGCAGAATTTTCCTCTTGGTGCAACGGCACAACAACAAACACACGCAGAAAATTAATTGCAATGGCTGTAAAATATGTCAGACCAAAACCCATGTTTATTTTCGTGCCGTCATATATCACTAGATTCTGCAATGGGTGCTCTCTTGGCCTTGCATATTTCGGTATAAGATTTTAGCATTTTGTGTCATCGTTCAATCTTGCAAGAGCAAGAGAATACCGCTATTGATAGTTGGCAGTGAAAACTCATCGAAAGCACACTTTGTCGGTCTGAACGACTTAAATTCCACAACATACAAATGTGTTTTCAAAATGTTTTCAATGTCGGTCCGAACATAGTATGTATAAGGCCTACATCAAATAAAACTTGACTACATAATTTCATGAAAATGTTACACATTTTACCAACCTAAACGGTTTAAAGACAGCTGGAAGGTCGGAAATCAGTATATAGGGTATATTGGTGGTAGTGAAATGTTGGGTCTGATAACCTTTGGCATTGCTCAGATCATTATAATGTATTATACGGTCTCCTATTTACAATTCGTAAGCATATACCACAAATGTCCGGAATTAAACTATAGCATGTTCAATATTATACGTTGAGATAATTTTGTTAAGATATCTTAGATATTGACCTATACATACTGTACAAAGCCAGCCAAAAGTTTCAAAATTCTATATTAGGTTTGCCCCGGTTTTGTTTATTTTTGGCTTAACTACATATTATTAAGCCCTAACACGCAATCCATCGTAGCGATGCTACGAATACGAATGTCCGCTACGAATACGCATTATTTGCTATCACTGAATCCATGTGAATTCGAAACTTTTTTTACCAGACTTAATTTTGAATTTTGACATTTCGAAATCAGCTGGGTAGAAGAAAAAATGTAAATTTTGATCAATAAAACTGAAATTGTTCATATTCAAATTGATTTTACGAACAAAATATGGATTCGATAACGTTTTTATTTATGTTGCTTAAGGAAGAACGTGAAGGAAGCCGGCGGGATCTAAAAATTCACCGAAAATCACTGAGGGACAAGAGCAACCCTTTCGATGTGGACGAAACAATGTACAGTTCAATAATCCACAAAAATTCATTTATTTATTAAAATTATTTTTCTAACACAGGCTTATTAAAAACTATCGCTTAAATAAGGCGGGCTTTACGTATGTCCTCGACGTTGTAGAGAGGAATGCAAGTTCTTCAAGATCGTTATCTATTTCTTTACTTCATCGATTGTCTTCGGTTTTAGGTTTTCTAGCTGAGGGAGGCTATCAGCATAGAGTGGGTAAAAACTTCGATATTGCAATGGCTCAGTCAACATTTTGTTGCATCATAAAAGATGTACTGGGATTGCTTCAGTCCCATTTGTGCCCTCAGTGGTTAAGCCTTGAGTTAAGTAATTATGAAAAAAGAGAAGCAAAAAGGGATTTCTTTCAGAAATACTGATTTCCAGGCGCAATTTTGTGTGTAGACGGGTCACATATTAAAATCGTTGCTCCGACTAAAGATAAGTTTCTCTATCATAACCGCAAAGGATACTTTAGTATCAATGCCATGATTGTAAGTTTGGTGACAAATTCACATCTCAAACATCTTAATCAATGTTTTGCAGATATGTGACAATAATATGAAAATACGTTATGTGAATGCTCAGTATCCTTGTAGCAAACACGACTCTCACATATGGAATGTCAGCAATGCTCGTTATTTTTATGAGAATGGTAAACGAATCACTTGGTTTTTGGCTATTACACATACATATATAATATATATGTTACAAAAATTCCCAAAATGCCTTACAAATTTTCAAACATCAAAATCGTTTTATATTTGTACAGATCCATGGTTAATGACACCATTCCGTACCCCTCCCTTAAGAACCCAGAAGAGAAATATACTAAAATACATGCAAAAGCGAGAAATATTGTAGAAAAAACAATAGGTGTTTTTGAAAATCAATTGATATGTCTTCTGGGTGCTCGTGAGCTTGACTAAGAGGCATGGAAGGTCTCTCAAATCGTTAATGTTGCGGCAGCGTTACACAACGTTTGCATTCACTATCGCGTAAATAATGAAATTTTAGAAAATAATTCAGAACCAAAAATTTTTACAGAAAATAATGAATTTTTTTCATCCACTTATAATGATGCAGCTTCACAAATCAGAGAAGCTGTATGTGCAAGACTTACACGAATATAACATCCTAAATAAATATTAACACAAAATATTTATACTTTTAATTAAGTAGGTATTTATTTACTTAATTATTTTTTGATATAGCTTGCAATTCTTTTCCTCTACATCTAACATTTGCTGTTTTATGGAATTCTTAGCAGCTATCAAATTCTCCATAGCTTTGTTGTGCTTTCCAATTTCTTCCACTTTTTTCAAATCGTTTTGCATTTCCATTTCCAAAGATCGTCCAATTTATCGAGTACTTTTATCTGAAATTATTTTTGAATTGAAAATTGTTCTTTTATTAATTCGGCAGTAGATGTATCTGGCCTAGGAGTACATCTGGCAGTGCTGGACTGCAGGTCACTGATGGCATTGATACGTCGGCCTCTGTATCATTGCCAACGTCGGCTGCCATTGGTAAGCCCATGCTTACTGTATTTTCGATGCCACTTGTACTCGTCTCTAATGCCGTTAGTGTAATTACCGCTCCGCTTCCTCCAATTGGTTGAAATGGTGCTGCCTATTTCTGCCGCCATCAGAAGCTGACTGCTCCTTTTTATTTTCGACCAATTTTCTTTTTATGTATGCCTTCCAGTCAAGCCATACCAAATAAAAAATAAGTCAACCAAGCTTTAAATTATCTTTTTGCAACAATAAAACTACAACCTTATTATATTACTTTCTTCCAGCTGGAAATATCCTTGATAGCCGGACCAACACTGTTGAGTTCCTGGGCCATATTACTCCAAAAAGCTACCGCTTCTTCTTTAGGGCACTTTGTAAAACCCTCCGCCATTTCTGGCTTTTGCTGTAACAGCTCAACCATTAGTCCATATTGCTGTTTGGTGGTAATTACCTTAGACCTGCAGAAATCGCATTAAAGATTATTTTACTGGTAACAAATATGTTATAGTTTGAATTCAATAAAAACTTACATTTTCCTTTTTACATCTATTTCTCCGCTTGCAAAAACTTGTCGTATAAAAATTCCGATAAAATTCAAAATTTAACGTTCCGAGTGAATTCAATGAATGCCACTCCACGAATTTCGTGGAACAGTCTACGATGGATTGCGTGTAAGACTGATTAAGAGAAAAAGATTCAGAAACTATCTTTTCATTAAGGTACCTAAGACAGCATCCCAATATATAATAAACTAGCGCAAGTTTTCACCCGATATATTTTAAACGCAAAGATACAATGTCAACAGAAAAAAGCAATCACTAAAGTAACTAACATGTTGGCCGATATATCTAATCAGTTTGTTGACGGTGCGCCTTAATCTTATACGCAATACCCTCAATAGAAGCTTATATGCGATTATCTCAAGGTAGTTGGCGAAGAATGTGGGCCTTTCTTTTTGTGTATTGAACAGAGTACACTTAAATGCAAATCATGGGACATGCCTTATTCTACAAAGCAGTGCTCCTTATCAGTTCTTCGCTGCCATATTTAAATAGTTCGGCCGGCAATCCATCAGTGCCCTCTCCTTTGTTGTTCTTCAGACGGGTAATTGCTATACGAACTTCGTCATGGTCGGGCAATGGAACGTCTGCTCCTTCGTTTTTCTGCAACACGCACGTCTAAAACACTGAAGACGTATGTTCCATCTTTCACAACTTGAGCGAAAGATAGGTTGATGAATTTTTAGTTTGCTGGAATGTACTACTGCAGGTAACCATATTTCGGGCCCGGCGAAGTCGATAAGCCTTACCCCATTTGTGAATCTTTCATCATGAAGGCAGAATTTACCGACCGTTGTGCCGAAGATACCTTCTTTGTTCACCCTGGCCTTAAAGTCGCCAAGCACGATTTCGACATCGTGGCAGGGGAAGCTCTCATAGGAGCGCTCCAAGCGCTAATAGAAAACATCGTCCTTATCTTCCGTCGGGGCGTGGGTTCATATCAGCGATATGAACGATATGTTGAAGAACTTTGTGGTTAGACGTTCATCCACCGTCGTGAATGCAAGTACTCAGCGACGGAGTCGGTAACGAGGACATCAACCAGCTGGGTAGCGTCACTTTCCCGAATTAGAGACTGGAAATTCCAGGTGCATGTCCTTAGATCGTAATTCTTAATACGTTTGCAGTGGTCGTCATGAAAAAGGGGGTCTCTCATCCGAGGCTGTTTCCTTCTTTTCATTGGTAGTTTAGCTCGCTTTCAAACGTATGTTTTTTGGCTACCCAGGGGATAGTAGGTGTAAGGCCGAAAGTCGTGAGCGGATTCAGCCATATGTAACAGAATCGTTTCTGGCCACTCCTAAGTGGATGTCGCCCTAAACAAGTTTCCTCACTCTCGTGAACTTCTACACATGGCTCCAAGGTGGGCAGTGGCACCTATCTTATATATATAAATAAGTTGGGTTTTTGTCTGTTCGCTGTAGCTGGCTAAACCGCTGCATGAAATGAAAAATGGCCTTACCCACTTTGAAGGTAATCTAATGAGGATGGTTTGTAAAAAAAATCAGAAAATTAATAATTGTAATTGTCTCTAGGCCAAATAGTCTATAATTTTGAAATTTTAATAGATGCAGAATACCCTGACATTGAGAATTTGCACGAAAAGGGATTTCATTGATTGTGTTCAAGGGCAATAGTGTCACCCAAGTGTCAACGAAATAAACGATGTAATTATTCAAAAAGTTCGCGAAGAAATAAAAAATACAAATCCAAAAACACCGTGACGAAGACAAAGTTCATTATCCCCAAGAGTTTGTAAATTCATTAAACCCTTCTGGACTGCCACCACAGTTGGCCTTAAAAATTGGAATTCCAATTATGCTTTTGAGGAATTTAAGTCCTCCAAACACGTGCGACGGGACGAGGCTGCTTATTAATGAATTGAAGGACAATTTAATTGTGGCAACCATTAATACCGGCCCAGTTGCTGGTCAACTTGCTCATATACCGAGGAATCTATTGCTCTAACTACAAACAAGTCCCAAGGCCAAACTTTCAAATTAGTAGGTATTGACCTACAAAAAAATATTTTACTTATGGCCAACTGTATTTTGGTCTATTGCGGGTCGGAGGTCATGAAAAACAATTTATATTGCTGCTACAAAATAAATTAACTTCAAATATCGTTTACAGAGAAGATCTGACACAATAAATTATTTTTCAGGAGCAGAGAAAGTAAACTACATATATAGTAAAGGCCTTTATACAAAATTTAAAGAAAAGTTGTAATAATACAAAAAATATACTTTCATGTTTGAATTTCTTTCATTTAACTAATTTTTATTGCCCCACTCAAAAACGAGGAAGTATCTGTGGAAGAGTGTGTACATAATTATAACTTTTGAAATGATTGTTTAATGCCCGAAGGGCTGCTAGTAATCTATGTATAAAGGAAAAATATCGGAGGTCATGAAAAACAATTTATATTGCTGCTACAAAATAAATTAACTTCAAATATCGTTTACAGAGAAGATCTAACACAATAAATTATTTTTCAGGAGCAGAGAAAGTAAACTACATATATAGTAAAGGCCTTTATACAAAAATTAAAGAAAAGTTGTAATAATACAAAAAATATACTTTCATGTTTGAATTTCTTTCATTTAACTAATTTTTATTGCCCCACTCAAAAACGAGGAAGTATCTGTGGAAGAGTGTGTACATAATTATAACTTTTGAAATGATTGTTTAATGCCCGAAGGGCTGCTAGTAATCTATGTATAAAGGAAAAATATTTGTTAGTTACGCTATTTATAACATAAAAACGGCTAATGCTATTTGGCTAAAAATTGGTGGGGAGGTAGCTTAGAACGAACGAACATAGGATACTTTTTATCTCTCTATGTTAGAAGTCAATACAATTCATAAATACCGAAATTATATTTCAAACCATAAGCATGTGTTCAACAAAAAAAAAAATAACAACACAGAGCTAATGGAGGAGCTAATTTTCTTATGAATGTATACTTAGTATATGGCTTATACTGATTGTTGGAACAAATTGCGTTGTTTTTAGGACGAATCAGTCAGATATTTTTAATATCACAACACTAAATGGCATTAACATTTTCGTTTAGTTTCGTTCATTTAGATCAGTGGTTCCCAAACTTGTTTGATCTACCGCCCACTTTGAGAATAAATATTTTTTAGCGCCCCCATTTTTTCACCTATTTAAAAACCACTATAACTTCAAATTAATTAATTATTGTGACCTATATATGTATATGAACGGAGAATTCTAAACGAAACTTTTACTATAACCAGCAACTTGAAACCTAAGCGCAGTATCGAACATACAACGGCGCTTAAGTCTCAAGTTAACTCTTACGGGCTCCACCTGCCAATAAGAATGATTATTGAAACACAATTTTATAGTATTAAAACAGAGAATATTTTATTAAAAACAAAACTAAAATAATCGATCCTTATATAAAAATTAATGTGAAGAATGAATCTGATGCTGTTTAATACGTTTGTTAATATAACGTTCCAATTTACTCAAGAATTGTCGCCACGTTCGGTAACAAGCAAACGATTTCTCTTTTTAGTAAGCAGTGTTGTCACAGCACTAAATCCACGTTCACACAAATATGGCGATGGAAATGCTATCAAGAATAGTTGAACGATTGACCACAATCCAGGGTACAATTGCGGGATCGGGTTTTTGTTGCCAAAATTCTTGGTAACCATCTTTGAACTTGATTTTTATTTCCTCGTTTGTTGTCCACTCTATAAGTTCTTCTCCAGCTGAGGTGACATTGCTGTGTTGACATTTGAAAATGGATCCAACACCCAGTCTGGTATTTCCAAGTTCAAAATGTCCTGGTATCGTTCGGTAAAGTCAATGTGGCGGTGTTCCAAATGTTAGCAGTAAACAATTCGCCGTTACTGCATGATATTGATAAATTCGGAAAATTGTGAAACTCACTTCTGCTCAGATTCTTTTTGTGTAGAAGCAGTTTGGCTGCGAAAGCAGCAACGACGTTTTTTGTTTTAATTAAATTTAGTTTATCGCCTTGAAGTTGGAGATTCATGTCGTTGAACAATTTATACAGGTCTGTCATGTAACCTATATCATTCTTTAATGTTATGAGCTTGTCTTGAAATTCTATATCTTTAGTTTCCAAGAACTCTATAACAGAGTCAAACAGGTTGTAGAATCGAGTCAGACAATTGCCTCTTGATAGCCAACGAACTTCAGTATGAAACAACAAACGATTGAAATCCTCGTCATTAGTAACACAAAGCTGATGAAATAATCTATCATTCGAAGAGCAATTGCGGATTTTATTGACTGCTTTGATGACATATTGCAGTGATTGAAATAGTTTTTCACTTAAGTTTCTAGCAACTAAATGTTGTCTATGAATAACGCAATGTATACCAAGGACCTCTGGAATTTTATTTTTTAAGTACGCTAAGAAGCCTTTATGGCACCTTGTCATAGCCGGAGCGCCATCCGTAGCAACTGAAATAATATTTTTCAAAGGAATCTCTTTCTCATCGCAAAACTTTTCCAATATATTGAATATGGTTTCGCCTTTTGTATCGGTCTTTAAATTTCTATCAAACAATAGTTCTTCACATATTTTCTCATCTTTAATAAAACTCACGTAAGACAACAACAATGCTTCATTAGTTGGTAAAGTGGACTCATCCAGCTGAATTGAAAATTGACTTGACCTCAGGTGATCGCACAATGATTCTTCAATGTTTTCAGCCATTTCATCAATTCGTCTTAACACAGAATTATTACTCAAAGGAATTTTTCGGATAATATCTGCGGCCGGTTTATGAAGCACGGTAAATATTACTTCATTTATTGCTGGCAATATTAACTCTTCTGCGATGTTATGTGGTTTGCCTTTTTGAGCAATTAACAAAGAGATATTGTACGAAGCTCGAAGTCCGTCGTCATCTTGCTTAGCAGCCGCCGAAAATAGTTTTTTTAATTCATATTGGTTGATGTTCATAAGTTGTTGTTGAGAGTCGAGAGCTCATGTAGTCGTTGTCTAAGAGGCCTCCTAGTTAATAAAACTGCGAATAACCCCCCAGGCCTCTACAAAACGCCCCCATTTTCTTTTTGGGTCTCTTACCGCCCCCCGTGATACCTGCAACGCCCACAAGGGGGCGTTATCGCCCACTTTGGGAAACACTGATTTAGATTATGGGCAAAGGACGCAAATACATTCATAATAAACTAAACGTGACATCGAATATAAAAAAAATAGCGGAATAAGTGCAGTGTTGAAAAATGGTCTATTATAATTTGAGATAAATGGAAATATTTTCGAAGCATTGCACAGAGCATCTATTGTTACACACCGACGCAAAATCTCGGATTTATTACGATTTAAGAGCACTCAAACACTCCTCAGAATCAGTAATTCGTTGCTTCGGTTGGATTATGAACTTGCGCGGCACCCACATTGCACAGAGCTAAAGAGGCTTTATGGCGTCCACTGCCTTCTTTGTCCTCGGTGCTCATTTAACCTCTTTCCAACTTAGCAAATCTCAAGTTTTTTTGGGCTTTCATATAGCGAGTTGGTTCGTTTTTTTGAAGTTTTTGTTACTAATATAAATTTTTATCAAAAGCACATTAACCATTAAATCTTCTATAAATAAAAATGAACACATCTTGCGAGTGTTACTAAGCGCATAACTCAACAACGCCTGGACCGATTTGGCCAATTCTTTTTTTAAATGTTTGTTGAAGTTCAAAGATGGTTTTTACGGTGAGAAAAATTCGAATAATTTCCGGAAAACCCTAAAAACAGCCCTTTTCTTGAATATTTGTTTGTTAGTAACGCTAAGGCTCGAGAACGGCTGCACCAATATTGATGCAATATTCAGAGCTTATTCGTTGTGGATAGGGGAAGGTTTAGAAATAAAAAAACCGTTTACTTTTCATGGGGAAAAGTCGGAAAATCGAACAATTCCAAAAAGTAACTTTTCCCATACATTTCTTTTTTATTTGTTTTGTTTTTCAACATTTTGATTTGTAAATTATTTGAATCGTTCAATTTCGGTCGCTAGCTTTTTTATTCCGGCTATTCAAAAGAAAAACTACTGAAAATTATTCAGTGCAAACTTTATGAGTGCTTCACACAAAGTGATCAATTACAGATTGAAATTTGTTACGAAGCCACGAAGAGGTCGCGTTAATATCGGTCGGCGTTATTTTTCCCATCTACATACATTGGCAGCCCCAGGCACATGAACGAGTACTCCTAGGATGACATACGTGCGGAATTTTGAATCGCGGTCATTCAGTTAGCGATCGTCACGATGTCACAGCATGACTTTTCAAACAACAGCTGCGATGTTTCATGGACTTTATCTTGAAGCAACGTGTTGTATATAGATGTTAGATGCTGGATGTACTCTGTTGAGTTTCAAACAAGAGGTTTGCCGCACGCGCACATTCTTCTTTGGATGGGGGATGGTGGTTACACCAGATCAAATTGATGAAATCATTTCTGTGGAAATTCCTGATGCAGAGAAAGATCCAGTATTATACGAATACCAATATGGTTCATGGACTTTGTGGACACCAAAATCCCACTTCGGTTTGTATGTTTGACAATAAATGCACAAAACACTATCCACGTGCTTTTGTTTCAGAAACGTAAATTGGAAATGATGGATATCCACTCTATCGGCGTAGTTCACCAGACGACAATGACAAAACATTTAGCATTCAACTCAGATGAGTGAATATCGAAGTCGACAACACATGGATCGTACCATATTCGCCACTGTTGTCTAATTCACATTCACAACTCATGTCAATGTTGGATATTGCAGTAAGGTGAAAGCAACATGGCGGTTATTTTCCTTGAACGAGATAAGATCAGCAAGTATCAAATGGGTCGATGGCAGAGAAACTGCAATAAAGCGCTTTATAGGATATTTACTTTTTGAATGTATGAACATTTTCCGACTGTTGTGCGACTCGCAGTTCATTTGGTGAATGGCCAAAGAGTGTATTTCAACCTCAAGAATAAATTACAGCCAGTGGAAACATCGCCAGCAACAACATTGACCTTGACGAGTTTTTCCTCAACCTGCGTCAGTGATCCGTTTGCGAGAACATTGCTCTATTCGGAAATACTCTGATATTATACATGGAATGCATCGTCGAAGAAATAGTTACGCAGAAAGCAAGGCCAACCAGTAGATAGACATCCAGGAGTGTTCTCAATTAATGCCTTAGGACGAATTTCCACAATCCACCCGAAAAACGACTATTGCTTCTACCTTCGGTAGCTATTGACAAATGCACGTGGTTCAATTTCATTTGAGTCAATGCGTACTGTGAATGGTACGGTGTTTGCAACTTTTTGAGAAGCATGCCAGCAATTACAATTGCTCGAATATGATAATCAATGGAATCAAACGATGGACGATTCGATAGCTACTTCGCATGCCACTGAAGTTCGCACACTTTTTGTGAAGATCATTTCGATATATTAGCCTTCAAATCCGTGTCAATTATGGGATACGAACAAAAATTGCATTGGCGAAGACATTTTACATAATATTCGATAGGAATTGGAAATTGGCAAATTCCGGTTGATACTTCCAGTGGTTTGATATTAATTCCACCTGCCTTTTGTCAATTCACTTCAACGAAATATGAACTCATCCCGAATGTTTATGCCAACATTGGCCAAACTATCGTAACTGCGATTGCTTGTGTGCACGCGAAATTTTAGCTGCCAAAAATACGAAGCCGTTAATTATCGAGTGGAATTTCTAAAATCTTTGGAGAGGCTTGGTATGCCGCCGCATTATTTACGTCTCAAAGTTGGATCTATCATTATTATGTTTCGCAATCTTCATGCACCGAAATTTTGTAATGGAACCCTACTGATTGGAATTCTACGAATTCTTTTGACGATTTGCCATTTTAGTTCAAACGTATTCAGTTTCCAGTGAAAATTGCATTTGCAAAGACAATCAATAGGACACAACGATAGTCGCTTGAAGTGTGTGGCATAAATCTGGAAATGCCATGTTTTTCACACGGCCAGTTATACGTGGCGTGTTCACGAGTTGGAAAACCACTCACGAGTTGGAAACCATCTTCTCTGTACATTTACAGAAACCAAAAAATATTGTTTATCAAGCTGCGTTACATTGAAAAAAAATTTAGAAAAATCGATTTTTAACACAACTAAATTCAACTTTCTTTTCATTTCAAAACACATAATTTCACGCAGGACAACTCCTGCGGAGTCAGCTAGTAATACCAATAAAATTATTAGTTTTCTTCTTATTACAGGTAAAAAAATATCGGGTGATTTTTTAAGAGCTTGATAACTTTTTTTAAAAAAAAAACGCATAAAATTTGCAAAATCTCATCGGTTCTTTATTTGAAACGTTAGATTTCATTTATCACACACACATCACATTTAAATGTTGACCGCGGCTGCGTCTTAGGTGGTCCATTCGGAAAGTCAAATTTTGGGCAACTTTTTCGAGCATTTCGGCCGGAATAGCCCGAATTTCTTCGGAAATGTTGTCTTCCAAAGCTGGAATAGTTGCTGGCTTATTTCTGTAGACTTTAGACTTGACGTAGCCCCACAAAAAATAGTCTAAAGGCGTTAAATCATGATCTTGGTGGCCAACTTACGGGTCCATTTCTTGAGATGAATTGTTCTCCGAAGTTTTCCCTCAAAATGGCCATAGAATCGCGAGCTGTGTGGCATGTAGCGCCATCTTGTTGAAACCACATGTCAACCAAGTTCAGTTCTTCCATTTTTGGCAACAAAAAGTTTGTTAGCATCTTGGTTGACATGTGGTTTCAACAAGATGGCGCTACATGCCACACAGCTCGCGATTCTATGGCCATTTTGAGGGAAAACTTCGGAGAACAATTCATCTCAAGTAATGGACCCGTAAGTTGGCCACCAAGATCATGCGATTTAACGCCTTTAGACTATTTTTTGTGGGGCTACGTCAAGTCTAAAGTCTACAGAAATAAGCCAGCAACTATTCCAGCTTTGGAAGACAACATTTCCGAAGAAATTCGGGCTATTCCGGCCGAAATGCTCGAAAAAAGTTGCCCAAAATTGACTTTCCGAATGGACCACCTAAGACGCAGCCGCGGTCAACATTTAAATGAAATTATCTTCAAAAAGTAAATGTCATGAACCAATCTAACGTTTCAAATAAAGAACCGATGAGATTTTGCAAATTTTATGCGTTTTTTTTTTTTTAAAAGTTATCAAGCTCTTAAAAAATCACCCGATATAATGGTTTAAGAGATATTTACTTTACTGTACACGTTTTTTTGTTTTTGATTCACTGTATGTATACCTGAGTAAAGAAATTATATGTGCACGACTTCAAAGCCATTAAATTTGTAAATAAAGAGAGTTATCAAAGTTTTGGTTTTTGTTTATATATTTATGTGGGAATATAGATCGGTGGCAACTCCGCCAACGAAGACGGGTAGGTGGGAAAGACAATGAGAACAAAAGCTAAAGTTAGTCGTTAAACTGGTGTCATCGGCGGAAGGTGTTTCTTCGGTATTTCTGATCTAATATTTTCGGTAGTTTGTGAAGTTAAGTGTAATCCGAACGTTACTTTAATATAATCATTTTCAATGTCATTGCAAACTGCAATTTTATACAAACTATAATTAAAACTGTAATCAAAACCCTTATTGGAACTGTAATTAAAACTGTAATCAAAAACTATAATTAACAAACTGTAATTTGAATTAAAGTTAGCAATAAAGCGTAATTTTGGAACTGTGTGAAGTATTGTTTATTTCAATTGGAAGCGTGTTGTGGTAGCAAAATCCCACATTTATATCTTAGTTACATCATATAACAAAAATTAATTGAAATTCCTTTGGTACATAAAACAAAATTAAAAATTAAACATGTGCTTTATAGAAAATATTTATATGTGCATGTTAAAAAATAAGGCGTTTTCTTCAATAAGTTAAGTAATTAATATGTTTTCCTTTATTAATTTTGACTTGGTTTAGTCGAGATGGCATCGATTCAACCAAAGATTTTAGCTTGACATGCCGATTGAAGCTCATTCTCTCTGTATTGCAACTTTTAGCTCTTTTGCGATAGTAAACTGGAGTTCATTTTTCAAACTCTAGCAGATAATATTTCCCACAGATCCTTGATAGGGTTTAAATCTGGACTTTTTGCTGGCCACTCCAAAAGCGGAATGTTTCTTGACTCGAAAAACGTTTTAGTAAGGGTTGCATTGTGGATCAGAGCATTGTCTTGCTGGGAGGTCCAATTGTCCTCGTAAAATTGGCCTGTAAATTCAACCAATTCACTATCGAGCAAATCTAAATACATGTGTGCATTCATTTTTGTTAATATATATAGCATATGGGAGTTTTTCCTTCATAACAAAAAGCAGCCCACACCATTACAGAACCTCCGCCGTGTACTCGACGGAGGCATGTGCGTCGAAGATTTTGTGTATGATGCCAATATTTTTTATAACCATCAGGTCCATCGAGATTAAACTTTTTTTCGTCGTTGAACACAACGGTTCGCCAAATTTTGTATTTATCTGCAAATGCTAAACGTGCGTTTATATGCCTAGGCAAAAGGTCTGGTTGTGGTACCATAGAAAGGTGTTTTATGCAAGGATTTTGATGAATAATTTGAATTTAATAAGTAAACTAAGAGGTCAACACTTTTCGACACCTGAAGAGTCCATTGATAAGTTTAAAAGTTATATTGTGGAGATACCTAAGTCGGAGTGACAAAAGTGCTTCCACAATTGGTTCAAGCGCATGCAAAACTGTTTAGATCTTAAGGGAGAGTATTTAGAAAAACTATAAAGAGATTTTTGTTTTCGAATCCCGAAAGATAAAAGGCAGCGTACGTAACACATTTTAGCTTTTTGGTTTGAGGTGGAAACAAGGTGCACGGACGTGGTTTTTTAATTTTCTCCGTGTATTCAGATTTCACATACAGTAAACAATCAATAATAATAAAATAAAAACGAACAATCAATTAAAAATCAGTGCACACTAGTTATTAATAATAAACATAAACAAATACTACACGAAATAAATAGATTGAAACAAAAAACAAACAATAATGAGTGCTTCGCAGACTCACCAGCAAAGCCGATTTACAATTTAAAATATCTGCTCCATCGTAGAGTTACCGTTAAGGGAATGGTCCAGTACAATGGCCAAACTGTAAAGAGTATGGACACACGAAAGTATATTTCACCCTACGCCGTGTCTGCGTGGTGTATGGTGATCTACATCCTACTTCAAAATATACTCTTAAAAAAGGATTTAAATAAAAAATGTAGTTGTTGTGGGGGAAATCACACTGCAAGCTATAGGGGTTGTCCTGTATATAAAGGCTTAAAAACGAAATTGTCTGTCGGAATTCAAGCACGTCGTAATCAAATGATAAATATTCCTCCTAGCCAAAATATTGAAATCCCGGTCCATGTTTCAAAAACATTATTTATTAAAAATAATGCTACACAAGGGAGCTATCAAGCACGTCGTATTCAAATGATAAATATTCCTCCTAGCAAAAATATTGAAATCCCGGTCCATGTCTCAAAAACATTATTTATTAAAAATAATGCTACACAAGAGAGCTATGCAAATGTGATGAAAAGCAACACTGCACAAATGCCAACACACAACCAACCAAATGGAACCATTGAACCTATGTATGTATTCAAACCTAACCAAATGTTTGACACAATTTATATCTGCAATGCAAAGTATGATTCAAGAGATAATTAAAGCATAAAACCAAATGTTGTAAACTTGACCATTTTTATATGGAACAGTGTTACCAACATAAATTGCAGCTTATTAGATTTCTAGATGAAAACAAGTAAGGAAGGGCTAAGTTCGGGTATCCCCGAACATTTTATACTCTCGCACAATAAAGTGATAATCGAGATTTCATTATCCGTCATTTACATATTTTTCAAATACCGTATTTGTGTAAAGTTTTATTCCTCTATCATCATTGGTTCCTAATGTATATATTATACAGAGAAGGCATCAGATGGAATTTAAAATAGCGTTATATTGGAAGAAGGCGTGGTTGTGAACCGATTTCGCCCATATTTTGTAGATGTCATCAGGGTGTTAGGAAAATATTATATACCGAATTTCATTGAAATCGGTCAAGTATTTCCTGAGATATGGTTTTTGGTCCATAAGTGGGCGACGCCACGCCCATTTTCAATTTTTAAAAAAGCCTGGGTGCAGCTTCCTTCTGCCATTTCTTCCGTTTAGTGCCATTTAGTGTTTCTAACGATTTTTTATTAGTCGGTTAACGCACTTTTAGTGATTTTCAACGTAACCTTTGTATGGGAGGTGGGCGTGGTTATTATCCCATTTCTTCCATTTTTGAAATGTATATGCCTGAAGGAAACGACTCTATAGAGTTTGGTTGACATAGCTATAGTAGTTTCCGAGATATGTACAAAAAAATTGGTAGGGTGGGGCCACATCCACTTTTCCAAAAAAATTACGTCCAAATATGCCCCTCCCTAATGCGATTCTTTGTGCCAAATTTCACTTTAATATCTTTATTTATGGCTTAATTATGACATTTTATAGGTTTTCGGATTCCGCCATTTCGTGGGCGTGGCAGTGGGCCGATTTTGCCCATCTTCGAACTTGACCTTCTTATGGAGTCAATAAATACGTGTACCAAGTTTCATGACGATATCTCAATTTTTACTCAAGTTACAGCTTGCAAGGACGGACGGACGGACAGACAGACATCCGGATTTCAACTCTAGTCGTCACCCTGATCACTTTGGTATATATAACCCTATATCTGACTCTTTAAGTTTTAGGACTTACAAACAAAAGTTATGTGAACAAAACTATAATACTCTCCTTAGCAACTTTGTTGCAAGAGTCTAATGAAATAGATGCAATGCTATTGTCAGAAACTCATCTTACGAATAAAAATGAATTCTTTATAGCGGAATTTACACCCTATATTACAAATTACCTAGATGGAAAGGCGCATGGTATAACAGGAGTGTTGGTTATAAAACTAAAAATTATACAACCACGCATTAAAATCTCATCCGGCGGGGACTTAAGAGTGACAGCTATATACTGCCCACCTTGATTTAAAATTAGAGATATTTAATTTAGAAACTTTTTTGGAACGCTAGGTCACAGATTTCTAGCAGGTGGAGATAACAATGAAAACAAATGTATTGGAACTCATGACTAATTAAACCGAAAGGACGACAGCTTTATCATCTTCTTCTTCTTAATTGGCGTAGACACCGCTAACGCGATTATAGCCGAGTTAACAACAGTGCGCCAGTCGTTTCTTCTTTTCGCTACGTGGGGCCAATTGGATATTCCCAGCGTAGCCAGGTCCTTCTCCACCTGGTCCTTTTAACGGAGTGTAGGTCTTCCTCTTCCTCTGCTTCCCCCGGCGAGTACGACGTCGAATGCTTTCAGAGCTGAAGCGTTTTCGTCCATTCGGACAACATGACCTAGTCAGCGCAGCCTCTGTCTTTCAATTCGCTGAACTATGTTAATGTCGTCATATATCTCATACAGCTCATCGTTCCATCGAATGCGATGTTCGCCGTGGCCAACGCGAAAGGACCGTAAATCTTCCGCGGAACTTTTCTCTCGAAAACTCGCAACGTCAACTCATCAGTTGCTGTCATCGTCCAAGCCTCTAAACCACATAGCAGGACGAGAATTATGAGTGCCTTATAGAATTTGGTTTTTGTTTATCGAGAGAGGACTTTACTTGTTAACTACTCAGTCCGAAGTAGCACCTGTTGGTAAGAGTTATCCTGCGTTGGATTTCCAGGCTGACATTGTTGGTGGTGTTTACACTGGTTCCCAACTATACGAAACTATCTACAACTTCAAAGTTATGACTGTCAACAGTAACGTGAGTGTCAAGGCGCGAGTGCGACGACTGTTTGTTTGATGACAGGAGATATTTCGTCTGGCCCTTGTTCACTGCCAGACCCATTTGCTTTGCTTCTGGAGAAAGCAGAACTAACGGCGAGGGTGTTCAGGCCGATGATATCAATATCATCGGCATACGCCAGCAGCTGCACACTCTTATAAAAGATGGTACCTTCTCTATTTAGTTCTGCGGCTCGAACTATTTTCTCCAAAAGCAGGTTGAAAAAGTCGCACGATAGGGAATCGCCTTGTCTGAAACCTCGTTTGGTATCGAAGGGCTCTGTCCTTCCCGATCCTGACGGAGCTTTTGGTGTTACTCAACGTCAGTTTACACAGCCGTATTAGTTTTGCGGGGATGCCAAATTCAGACATCGCGGCATAAAGGCAGCTCCTTTTCGTGCTGTCGAAAGCAGCTTTGAAATCGACGAAGAGGTGCTGTGTGTCGATTCTCCTTTCACGGGTCGTTTCCAAGATTTGGCGCATGATGAATATCTGGTCGGTTGTTGATTTGCCAGGTCTAAAGCCACACTGATAAGGTCCAATCAGTTTGTTGACGGTGGGCTTTAATCTTTCACACAATACGCTCGATAGAACCTTATACGCGATGTTGAGGAGGCTTATCCCACGGTAGTTGGCGCTGATTGTGGGGTCTCCTTTTTATGGATTGGGCATAGCATACTTAAATTCCAATCGTTGGGCATGATTTCGTCCGACCATATTCTACAAAGAAGCTGATGCATGCTCCTTATCAGTTCTTCGCCGCCGTGTTTGAATGGTCGGGCAATGGAACGTCTGCTCCATCGTCATCGATTGGGGAGTAGGGTTCGCCATCTCCTGGCTTTGTGCGTTCACTGCCATTCAGCAGGCTGGAGAAGTGCCCTCCATAATTTAAGTATGCTCTGGGCATCAGTGACTAGATCACCTTTGGGGGTTCTACAGGAATACGCTCCGGTCTTGAAACCTTCCGTAAGCCGCCGCATTTTTTCGTAGAATTTTCGAGCATTACCCCGGCCAGCTTATCAAGCTTTTCGTACTCACGCATTTTGGCCTCTTTCTTTTTCTGTCTGCAAATGCGTCTCGCTTCCCTCCTCAACTCTCGGTATCTATCCCATCCCGCACGTGTTGTGGTCGATCGTAACGTTACGAGGTAGGCAGTCTGTTTTCTCTCCGCTGCGACACGGCACTCCTCGTCGTACCAGCTGTTCTTTTGCACTTTCCGAAAATCAATGGTTTCGGTTGCAGCTGTACGTAAGGAGTTTGAAATGCCGTCCCACAGTTCCCTTATACCGAGTTGGTGACGAGTGCTCTCAGAGAGCAGGAGTGTAAGCCGAGTAGCAAATCGTTCGGCTGTCTGTTGTGATTGCAGCTTCTCGACGTCGAACCTTCCTTGTGTTTGTTGACGTGCGTTTTTAATGCACAGAGGCGGGTGCGAATCTTGGCTGCAACAAGATAGTGGTCCGAGTCGATGTTAAGACCTCGGAGAGTAAGCACGTCTAGAACACTGGAGACGTGTCTTCCGTCTATCACAACATGATCGATCTGGGTGGTGGCTTTTCGATCCGGAGACAGCCAGGAAGCTTGATGTATCTTCTTGTGCTGAAATCTAGTACTACAGATAATCATATTTTAGGCCCAGGCGAAGTCGATCAGCTTCAACCCATTTGGGGATGTTTCGTCGTGGAGGCTGAATTTACCAACCGTAGTGCTAAAGATACCTTCTTTGCCCACCCTGGCGTTAAAGTCACTAAGCACGATTTTGGCAACGTGGTGGTGGCAAGCGCTCATAGAAGGCATCTTTGGTCACACCGATATGTTGAAGAACCTTGCTTTGATGCGGATTGTGGCTAGACGTTCATTCACAGGAGTGAATGATAGTACTCGGCGACGGAGTCTCTCTCCCACCACGAATCCAACACCAAACGTACGCTCCTTTATATGGCCACTGTAGTAAATGCCACAAGGACCAACTCGTCTCTGTCCTTGTCCCGTCCATCTCATTTCTTGGACGGCGGTGATGTCAGCCTTTATTTTCACGAGGACATCAACCAGCAGCGGCAACCAGCAGCGGCACCTTCCCAATTAAGGGACCGTACATTCCAGGTGCATGCCCTCATTTCGTAGTCCTTAGTTCGTTTGCCATGGTCGCCATCAAAAGGGGGGTCTCTCATCCGAGGCTGGATGCTACCTTTCATTGGGGGTGTTTTTTTATGTGGCGGGTCCCAAACCCAGCGCACAACCCTATGTAGGGGATGTTTCGCCTTCTCACTTTCATATGTTGAACATGTTATCACCTAGTATCTTAAATTTTTAATTTCGCGTAAATATATTCAATTAATTAAATTTCGCGAAATTGTTGAATTTTGAAAAATTGAAAAATTCACAAAGCAAATTTATCCGCGCTTTTAAATTATCAACATATTTGAATATATTACCAGTGATCCATTTTATCAGAGATAAGCTGCATATTTCACAGTATATTTCACAGTATATTTCCACCCCGTGGTTAGCCGAACATTTTGGAATTTACTACTCGCCGAACATTGTTGCCACATTTAGATCCAAATATGTTGAACTTCTTTTCATAATTAAAATTACATTCGACCAAACCCCGATACCATGATTTACGAACGTTTTTGCAGATCAAACGCTTCTTTCTATTTTTTTTTCACTTATAAGCTTTATTTTGGAGTTCGCCCGTTATAGCCAGCTGCTCTAAGTGTTCAGTGTACAGTTTCGTCGCTGAAACGTATTCCAGCATGCTGAGTGAGTCTTTGAATATGTGAATTTTCTTTAATTTTTCTCACGATAACGGTTTTATCACGACTTTGAAGTTTTTCCGGCTCTTCTGATCGCACCCCCAACTTCAGCAAGTTGCTATGAATTATTGAAACGCTTCCATTATTAAATTTTGATATTTCCTGCAACGTAGTTACGTTCTTTAAGTTCTTAATAATACATTAAAATTTTTTCTCATGTTTCAAACAATTTAACTTATTTTTTACAAACAAAGACAAGATCACCGGGTTCTACCAAAATTTTAACTCAGAATGAACATAAATTGCCACTGACAGCATAGAATGCCAACAAAAACAACGACAGTTTTAAAAAACCTTTTAGAAACCAAATTTCCGAAATTTATTTTCATTCAAAATAAGTTTTTTTTTTTATTTTAAATCAGAGTTCAAAATTTATTTGAAGTAATAATTAAGTTTCAAAAAAAATTCTGCAAACTAAAAATATTTTGGGATCATTTTACTAAAAAAATATATTTTTCTAATACTTTTGTTAGGCACTGCATGAAGATTGTGCACCGCATGCAAGTAGCGTCGTAGTATCCTAGCGCGTTGACTGAAATTCTCAATTAATAACAAATCTTAAAATTAATGCACTTTTTCTAGTTTCACTAAAATTGCTATTAGCAAGCAAATTATTTTCTTTTCATTTAATTTGTTTTACGGAAAAGTTTAATAATTTAAATAAGGCAAAATCAATTGCGATTTTTTTTTTGGTTTCTTGGACTTCAAATGTCGAAATTTTACTTTTCATTTATCACAGCAAAATGTAAGATTTGTTTACAAAAAAGATGTAAGATTAGTTTACAACTCAGCCAAGGGAAAATGTTACCGTTTGGCACATATTTTTATGGCGTTTTTATTTATCGATGTAAATGCTGCCTAATTATTAGGCAACATTATATACCTAAATGCTCCATTGAACCTTGTAAATATGAATATTCCAGTTTTCACGAATAAACAAATGCAAACAAAACATGGGGTGGGAGTAGGTTAGGTTTAGCGGATTAAAGTCCCGCACTCCGGCTTTCGATGCTTCCTCCTACTAGAAAAAAAACCATTCGAATTATTCAGCGTTGAGCTTAGCAAATTTGAACGATTAATAATAAATAGTACAAAAATTTTGTTGAAAAAAGGTAACTATCACAGAAACGGTAAATAAAAATCCGCTGGACAACTCCCACCCTTACGCTTTGAGAAGAGCAGATAAATGCTACCACTTTTTCTGGTTAGGAGACAACATTTGAATAAAAGAACAAGCTAACCAGAAGTTTGAATATTGAGAAAATAACACTCTAATTTTAGGCCCCATCGTCCAAATTTGATACCGATTACGATCAAGCATTTCATTAGTGATTTAGAGCACTTTTAGTATTTTTTAAGAAAACCGTCGTAAAAAGAGTTGGCAGGGATATCATTCGATTTCGACAGGTAAACTTGTGACCAAAAATTGTCCAAATAAGACGAAAACTTTTCAAGTCTGCAGATACCGAATATGTGGATCAAAGTTTCTATTACAAATACAAATTATTGTAGAAATTCCCATGAATCCTTTCCAAAAAATATTATACCTATATGTCAAAAATGGATTGAATCGAATCAATAATTTCTTTAGCCCCATAACCAGTTGAATTTAAATCGTATTTTGCTAATAACATCTTTGTGCCTCAAATTGATAAATTCGGGTGAAAACTATACTCCATATAATCTACAAACCTTATGTACCTGAAAGTATTTCCTTGGCTTTGATCCTGGCAAGTTGCAGGCGTATGAAGTGTTGGGTTACACCCGAACTTAGCCTTTCCTTAATTGTTTTAAGCATTTTTATTATACTTGTATATATTTTTCAGTATCTATGAAACTGTTGATTCTTTTGTCAGAGCCATTCAGTTTCAGTACGAGTGAAAAAGGTACACACATGTAAACATACAGGCGAAGCTAATAAAAGCGTCGTAAGATCAGCCAAATGTACTGTGGTCCAGATATTTGGTATCTGGGTCTTTGAAGTGGAATTTTATCCTGATATATTCATTAGTGTTTGATTTGTATACTGGTCGTAAATTAATCAGATGATATTTAAAGTTGTGTTGTATAGGAGACGCAGTTTCTGTTCAATTTTCAAGGAGTATAAAGGAGTGGTTTGCTCTCATACCAAATTATTTCATTAATATATTATTTCAAACATATAATATTTAATACACAATGCACTTACAATTCCTCCTCAATCTTATCGCGCATTCAAAATGTTTATGATGCGTTTGTTACGCTAGTGTTGCTCGAATTTTCGCGTAGAACTTGATTCGCATCAAAGGCAACACTGACGCAGTAACTTCACAACGAACACACCCTAGTTCCTGAGATATAAGATTTCATCTACAGTTGGACAGTGATGCGCCAGTGTTACAGTTTTACACTTTTACAACACCAACCTCTCTTGGGTGCTATTAAATATATGTGGCATATGGCCAGCAGTGGCAGCCAAGCGACAGAGGTCAGTTAAAAAGGCAGTCCAGCTTTACAAGGCCGCAATAACCAGAGGTTTACCAAGCCAGAAGCGGTAGATAAGGAGCATATTCCATCCCGACCAAAAGCAAGGGCAGCTCAATATAGTCTGCAATACAAATCTGCCGATTGGGGGATGGAGATTCGTCAATGCATTCGAAAACCCCGCAGCAGTATCTTCAGCTGTTGACACAATAATTTATAGAACTGCTAATAAAAAGTGGAGGAAGGTAAGTGTTTTTCAGGGTCTGAGTTATCAGACAGACTCTTTTAACTTTACACTGAGAGAGAGCTTCTGGCGACTCTCAAGCAGACGCAGATAAGCCAAAAATTAATGCGTCTTCCTCAAATTAATCTCCATCACAGCAAAAAAGCTTCTCCAGCCTAATTAACCACATGGCGGCAGGATAGCCTGACATTGTCCTCATTCAGGTGCTAAAGCAATGGAGAACGTATTTGCAGATTGAGAACACCTGGTTATAATTTAAGCAGGACAACCGCGAAAATGAGGACAAGTAATGTTTTTATTTTACACAGGTATAGTACTCAGGACTGGCTAGTATCACGCTGTATGTCGTAGGAAGAAGATAAAAAACCATCGTTGGTGATGAAAGAGCTGATACGGAACACCGAAGCATGTAAGTGCTAGATTATACTTGGATGCGACTCCAATGCGCACCACACAGTGTAGGTCAACACGGATATCAAAGAAAGGGGTGAATTGATATTTAACTACTTAATAGGTACTAGGCTGGCTGAAGGTAATATGCCAACATTCATAACAAGAAACTAGTAGAAGGTATCAGACATTGCCCTCATGTCTGAAGTATTAATAAATATGTTCTTGAAGAACACTCCTTTTCCATTTATAAATAAATTTACAACAATTACAAATTATTTCATTTATGTGAGGGACAAAATTATTCAAACAACTCCCAGTCAAGCCATTAAATTAAAAATTATACTAGTGTTCCGAGAAAAAGCAATAACGGAAGCATTTGGAAAGGTGTTCGTTACCACTATGAAAGCTTCACTCAAAATTTATAGTTTTGCATTTAATTTTCGACATTCGGAATTGCGTTATCGATATTTAGAAAAAACTACCGAAGACGAAAGAAAGATATTTTTAAATTTACATAAATAAAACAAATCATATGCCAAAATTGATAAATGAACAGGAAATCGTAAGAAAAATTAAAGGGAGTCCCAAGCGTTCTTCTAGTCTGGGAGCAGCAGAAGTTTATGTAGAAACTGGGGAAAATCAGGGTTTTCATTTACTACTCCGTAGCAGCAAAATTTCTAGAATTATCGGGAGCCGTAGCAGAGCCATAGCAAAACAATGTAAAAGGATGTGCTCTGCTCTGCTCGGAGTTTTGTTAGGTAAAGGCTAGGTTAGGCTCTCGCATATTTAGCATGTAGTATAGCACATGAAAGTTTTAGTTAGCTCTGCTCTACTACCGCTCCCAATTTTTCTCACAAACTATATTTTTTGTATTATTAAGTAGTGCGTAAATAAACAAAGCAGATGAATTTCGGATGCGCAAACACGCGACGTATAATTGCCTATCGAAACAGGAAATCTCCAAGTTTATTCCGCAAACCTCTATTTGCGGATTTTTTTTATGGTCATCGCAAAGGCCAGACGTATTGGAAATTGTAAGCGTTTGTAACCGAATTGGTATTCGCGGGATCAAGATATCCCCTCCTTTGTATTTTCTTTTTATTATTGTGGCCTCAGTGACGTTATTCATCGACTTTTTCACAACGAGTTTTGTTCGATTGCACAATCGACGTTGATTAATGTTTCCCAGCGTAACGACAACTGATTCTACTTTTAACTGGAATTGTGAGGTAGTAATCATAACGGTGTTGACTGATTTGAAGGAACCAACTGTACTGGAAGAAAATTCTGAATGGTCGCATTGAGATCCTCAACATCTTTATTTTTAACTGTTTTGCTATATCTGGGAAAACCCGCTGAATAAGTTTCTCTTTTGATTTTGTGATGTGACAGAAATCTTTGGGTAATGTGATGAACCCGGTCGAGGTGTCCGCTGTGACATTATTATTTCCAATATCTTACAACTGCTTCGCAAACACATTTGCAGTTTCATCTTGTTGTAATATTATTATTGGAGTGTCTTCACGAACTGACACAAATAAGATGATTTGATTCTGACGAAAATCACCTAACAACAGATTCATAGCCCCACCGAAAATATTTTGGTTGTCACGAAGGTCTTTCAACTTACGGTTGAGTGTTTCCAGTGACATCTTAGGGGCTATTGCGCATTCATCCCAAACAATCAATTTCCATACCTGTAGGATCTTGGCTGTTGCGTGATTTTTGGCGATGGTTCAAATTGGTGTTTCGGTGATTTGCATGTTTAATTGTAATTTCAAGGCAGAATGTGCAGTTCGCCCATCTTCTAGCAGAGTCGCAGCTATTCCAGATGAAGCCAACGTTAGAACATCACTTCGCGATCTGATTCTCGGTAAAAGCAATGAAATTAAGAACGTTGTTCCGGTTTCACCGGGAGCATCAAGAATATAAATTTCACCAGTTCCACTGTTCACAGCTTCTATCAAAGTGTCGTATGCAATTCCTTGTTGTTGATTTAATTGTGGAGCATTCATACGAGCTGTTTCGGCCAATGCTTCAATTCCGTACTGTTGTTCTCTTTTCAACTCGTGGTTTAATGCCTTGTGCATATGCCGATTGTATGCTTTCATTCCCAAACATAACAATACGTTATTTGCCATCAACACATACATATGTATCTTCTATCATGATCAATTTTTCATGGTAAATTTTTGCAGCCCTTGTTGTAATGTAGGATTCAAAGTTTGATGCAAAATATCCTCAGACATTTCATCTCTATACTTAACCTACAAATATTTTGGATTCGAGGGGAGACATGTCGATATGATAATTGCAAACAACGTACGAATTTTATGCGGCGATGAAGATAATATATATATATAAGTTTTTAAGTAAATGTAATAGTTGACATGCCTCACGGCAAGTCGCACACAGTCCAGTTCTCAGTTGCTTAAACGATGTCGAACCACGAACATACACCAACAACAACCGCAAATATTAACATTAATCGTTACTTGGATGTACTGTGTAGAAGCGACTTAGAGCATCTGAAGCAAATGCATTTGGATGTCTTTCAACTAATGGTCCTTGTTTTCGACGCGGAACGATATCGATGTGCATTACATTCGTAATAGTGTGGCATATCAGTATACAACAAATACATGCGAGCAAAATCATCAGTTTGACAAACTGTGAAGAGACTTGTTAATGTTTGTCGATGGTGGACGTGCCCTTCTGTCTGCCGTGTTCGATTCATTAAAATAAACTCTCTAATATATTTAATATGTGTAGCGCCAAATGATGTCATCTGGAAACAGCTGTTATATTTCTGAATGTTGGCCAAAAAATGTTTAACATTTCCAATCCAAGAAACTAATGAGCGTTTAGGATCTGGTTTTGGGACCAATCGTACCAATTTTACTTTTCCTCAAGCACAACATAATCCAGTAGACTCACCTGTGTATTTTAACGTCTTAAAATATTTACATATTATTTTAATTTTTCCAATTGTTACCGATTTGTCGGCACAATAATCAATTGCCGGAACTTAGCGAAGTGCAGTTCGTTCAAGAATCACAGGAGCACTGCGACTGCGGATTCTGTTGTTGTGTTTGATGTGCATGAGCTTGTTGCATTCCAAGCCTTTCTACTTTACCGTCACTCAATAAATAACGCAATTCTGACTTAGCAATTCGACTATGTTCTTGATCTGTTTCTCTCTGGTCATCAGTGCGGCTAGTACCTGAGATAGCTCTCGCACTTTTGATTAACTGCGACGACCTAAGTCAGGTCGTCTTTTTCTCGGCGACGTAAATTGTATTTAATCAAATTTATAAAACTTCTCGCTCACTTAACACCACTTACTCACTCCCTGGCACCAACGGTAAATAAAGATCAGACCTTTCAAACACTCGCGCATTGAGAATAAACGATAACCAAACCACAGTTTACGACTGTTGTAATTTAATGGCCAGTAATGTAAATATGATACTCTAGCTGACCCGACAAATTGTGTACTGCCTCAATCGATAATTAAACAAGTAAGGAAGGGCTAAGTTCGGGTGTCACCGAACATTTTATACTCTCGCATGATAAAGTGATAATCGAGATTTGATTATACGTCATTTACATATTTTTCAAATACCGTATTTTTGTAAAGTTTTATTCCGCTATCATCATTGGCTCCTAATGTATATATTATACAGAAAAGGCATCAGGTGGAATTCAAAATAGCGTTATATTGGAAGAAGGCGTGGTTGTGAACCGATTTCTTCCATATTTTGTACATGTCATCAAGGTGTTAAGAAAATATTATACACCGAATTTCATTGAAATCGGTCTAGTAGTTCCTGAGATATGGTTTTGGTCCATAAGTGGGCGAGGCCACGCCCATTTTAAATTTTTAAAAACAGCCTCTGTGCAGCTTCCTTCTGTCATTTCTTTCGTAAAATTTAGTGTTTCTGACGTTTGTTGTTAGTCGGTTAACGCACTTTTAGTGATTTTCAACATAACCTTTGTATGGGAGGTGGGCGTGGTTATTATCCGATTTCTTCCATTTTTGAACTGTATATGGAAATGCCTGAAGAAAACGACTCTGTAGAGTTTGGTTGACAGAGTTATAGTAGTTTCCGAGATATATACAAGAAACTTAGTACGGGGCGGGGCCACGCCCACTTTTCCCAAAAATTGCGTCCAAATGTGCCCCTCCCTAATGCAATTCTTTGTGCCAAATTTCATTTTAATATCTTTATTTATGGCTTAGTTATGACGCTTTATAGGTTTTCGGTTTCCGCCATTTTGTTAGCGTGGCAGTGGGCCGATTTTGCCCATCTTCGAACTTAACCTTCTTATGGAGCCAAGGAATACGTGTACCAAGTTTCATCATGATATCTCAATTTTTACTCAAGTTACAGCTTGCACGGACGGACGGACGGACAGACAGACATCCGGATTTCGACTCTACTCGTCACCCTGATCACTTTGGTATATATAACCCTATATCTGACTCATTTAGTTTTAGGACTTACAAACAACCGTTATGTGAACAAAACTATTATACTCTCCTTAGCAACATTGTTGCGAGAGTATAAAAAAGAACAAACAAAAAGAATCCGTAATAATTTAAAAATTTCTTTGTACGAATGAAGTTTTATTATTATTTTCTATTAAGAACACATGATGTTGCTTATTTATAAAGCAGAGTTTCCCAGAAAAACATCAAACGATTATAGATTTTGTAAAATCTTTTTATTATACCCTTGCAACCTGTTGCTAGAGAGTATATAGTTTTCTTCTACTAACAGTTGTATGCATCACCTAAAACTAAAGGAGATAGATATACAGCTATATATATATATATTAATGATCAGGATGTCGAGAAGAGATGAAATCCGGGTGACTCTCTGTCTGTCCTTCCGTCCGTACAAACAAAATTTCGAGTTTCTTCCTTTCGCAAGGTGACGCCAATTAGGGATTCTAAGCGAAGCATGGCCCTGCTCCACCTGGTCATTCCAACCGGCGGGTACTGTGTCGAATACTTTCAGAGCTGGAGTGTTTTCGTCCATTTGGACGACATGACTAAGCCAGCGTAGCCGCTGTCTTTTAATTCGCTGAACAATGTCAATGTCGTCGTATAACTCATACAGCTCATCGTTTCATCGAATGGGATATTCGCCGTGGCCAATACGCAAAGGACTATAAATCTTTCGCAGAACTTTTCATCAGATGTTGTCATCGTCCATGCCTCTTCACTGTATAGCAGGACGAGAATAATGAGTGTTGGCAATGTTGGTAAGAGATATATTGGAGAAAGCAGAACTAACGGCGCATTTGTTAATGCAAATGATGTCAATATCATCAGCATACGCCAGCAGCTTTACACTCTTATAGAAGATTCGACCTTCTCGGTTTAGTTCTGCAGCTCGAATTATTTTCTCCAACAGTAGGTTGAAGAAGTCACGCGAAAGAAATTCGCCTTGTCTGAAACTTCGTTTGGTATCGAACGGCTCGGAGAGGTCCTTCCCGATCCTGACGGGCTTTTGGTGCTGCTCCACGTCAGTTTACACAGCCATATTAGCTATGCGAAGATACCAAATTCAGACATCGCGGCATAAAGGCAGCTCCTTTTGTGCTGTCAAAGACAGCTTTGAAATCGACGAAGAGGTGGAGCGTGTCGATTCCCTTTGCACGGGTCTTTTCGAAGATTTGGGGCATGGTGAATATCTGGTCGATTGCTGATTTTCCAGGTCTAAAGCCACACTGATAAGGTCCAATCAGTTTGTTGACGGTGGGCTCTAATCTTTTACACATTACGCTCGATAGAACCTTATACGCAATGTTGAGGAGGCTTATCCCACGGTAGTTGGCGCAGATTGTGGGGTCTCCGATTTTGTGGATTAGGCAGAGCACACTTAAATTAAAATCTTTGGGCATGCTTTCATCCAACTATATTTTACAAAGCAGCTGTTGCAGGCTCCTTATCAGTTCTTCCTCTCATCCGAGGCTGGTTGTTATTTTTCTTTGGGGTTGGTTTTTACGTGGCGGGTCCCAAACCCAGCGCACAAGCCTATGTAGGGAAGCTTTCGCCTTCTCACTTTAGCTCGCCTTTAAACGGATGTTCTCAGGCTACCCACAGGATACTTGGTCAAAAACCGGAAGTCATAAGCTGCTTGAGCCATATGTAAAACAATCGTTTCTGGCCACTCCCAAGTGAATGGCGATCACATAACTTTCCTCACTTGCGTGAACTTCTACGCATGACTCCATCCACTTGTGCACTTGTGGGAAAGAAATTATGGAAATGTGGGCGTGGCCCCGCCCTCTAATAAGTTTAATGTACATATATCATAAACCTCTAAAGCTAGAACAACCAAATTTACTGAGAGCAAAAGAAAAGGACGCCTCCCGACAGTTGCTCCCTGTATTACGGTACTGTTCAAAACAACTAAAATCACGATAAATCAATAACTACATACGCCAGAAACATTAAATTTTACCCCTGAGGCGGTACGAGAAGGCTTTATAGGAGACATTGTGAAAATTGGACGATGGGCGTGGCACCACACATTTTTTGGAGAAATCACATATCTCGGAACTTGACCTACTGATCTCGACTAAATTGAGTACGTAACATTCTTATTATATTCCTGCCACAGTTCAAAAATATCTCCAAAAATATTTGTCAAAAATATTTCCATATAACACAATTTTAAAATCCTTTTGTTTCTTTCACTTTCCAGTACATAAATCAAGAAGTAATTAAATAACGGGGTAAAATTTTGCAATAACAATTCCTTTAGAGTATACCACCTTATGACCAAAAATTGTCCAAATCCAAACAAAGTGTTTAAGCCGCTAGATACCGAATATGTGGACCTCGATATGTATAGTTGAATTTTAGCCAAAGGTAACGGTCAATTTATGGGATTACAATTGAAATGAAAAGAGGATCTTTCTCTTATGATAATACCTTTTAGTATGAAAAATGGGTTGAATTGGGCAATACTTCTCTAAGCACCCATATACTTTATATAGATTATCGAACTTTCCGGTGGCTTCATGCTGCATATATCGGCCAATATTTGCGTTATCTCAATGAAAATTAAAAAACGTGTATAACTTATAACAGTGTACATTTTTGCCTAAAATAAGTAAAATTGGGTGAAAACATGACCTGCCCCCCATATAACTAATATCAGAACTTTCGAACATACGACTGACTTTAGACCATGTGATTAGTCATTGTATGTAAGGTACTTTAATGAAACGCAGGGAACATTTTTTTTAGCATGTGGCATTATAATAATTGATGGATAATATCGGGTCGATACTAATCTGACTCTCATATACTGCATTTGATTTTTCCTTTTCTATAAAATCGTATGCCGGATGTGTCGATCAGTGTATTCGTTATATAGAGCATATATACTTGTATATATATAGGGTTACCATATTCCCTGATTTTGACCTTCGGCACTGATTCCCTGATTTTCGTGAAAATTCCCAGATTTTCGCCACTGTAACCAATTTAATTACGACAGTTTTAAGAATTGGAAGAACAAATATCAGCTTTTGTAGCCGATAATGCCCCTGTCAACTTCGGTGAATTGAATCGAGAAGGTTCCCAAAATGTTTTTTCTTTGTTAAAAAGAGATTTCAATTCTGAGCTTGTTGGAATCGGTTGGCAGCTCACATTTTGCACAATTCTGCTCATTATGGCTTGTATCGTTTCAAACTCGATGCAATTTTTGACATTGAAATCATGGCCTTCAAATTGTTCAAACATTTTTCAATTTACACTCTGAACACAGAAGAATTAAAAATGTTTTGCGAGCCTATGTTATCTATTTCAAGACTAGGTGGCTTAGTTTATTTCCAGTAGTTGAAAGAATCTTAAAAAAAAGTTTGTTCCGTTGAAGTCGTATTTTCTATCGATTGAGAAATCCCCCGCATTTTTGCATTCTGTTTTCCAATGACTTTGTTGAACCCTTTTTGTTGTTGTATATGCTCACATGATATTTTTGAACAAAATTTCATTCCTTTCACTTTAATCACCACACTCAGTGCTTTGAATGCTAAGGAAAAACGTGAAAAATGTGTGAACTTATGCGAACATATGCACCGGGACTGATTTTGACTGAGTCCGATATGGTAATCCCATATATATCGGGTGATTTTTTAAGAGCTTGATAACTTTTTTTTTAAAAAAAAACAATGGACCACCTAAGACGCAGCCGCGGCAACATTTAAATGAAATTATCTTCAAAAAGTAAATGTCATGAACCAATCTAACGTTTCAAATAAAGAACCGATGAGATTTTGCAAATTTTATGCGTTTTTTTTTTGAAAAAAAGTTATCAAGCTCTTAAAAAATCACCCGATATATAAAATTGCTTAGATTCCGATCCTCTTTCCTTGACTTTGATTATAGCAAGCTGCAAGTGTATAAAATCTTCGGATGCACTTGAATTTCCTTACTTGTTTTTGATTATTTTTGTTCATTTATACAAAATACTTTTTATTTGTATGCATGCGGTCGTTTTGTTATTTTGTTAATAAATCAAAAGTATGAAAAATCGTAATTAAAGATTTAAAACTATTTGCTTAAATTCGAAATCTGTAATACTGCATTCAAACGGCGACTCTTTTGTCGCTCATTATAGGCAAATTCTTTTTTGGTGCCGCAGAGTGCGTTTACACGAGCGACACGAGTCCAGCAACTCGAGTCGAGTTTTTTTGTCTTTCTTTTCGAAAAATAAAGTTGAAGTTTGAAAAAACCCCTCAGCAACTCGTGGTTATTCGCACAGTATGTTTCGTGTGTCACATCATCATAGGTGGGAACGTTACATCAGTCAAGTGCAATTCTGACCGACTAGTGTCACTTCCCGACGTGTTCCGGCCTGCGCACAATACGTGAGTGGAGTGTGTCATATGTTGCCTCATACTGCAGGAGTCTGCCCCGCAAACCGCAACAGTGACATCGCCAACCAACACCACGGTGCGACAACCACCCCTGCGAGTTCTACAGATGCAACAACCACCACCTACATGACCATCTTCACCCACGCACACCCGCGAAAAACCCGCATCTTACAATTGAACTGCAACGGACTCCAGAACAAGATCGAGGAGATAATTGCATTCATGAGCCGGGAGCGCGTATAGATAGCTGCGGTCCAAGAATCAAACTAAACAGCTGCTCAGATCTTCTGTGTTGTGCCGGTTTCAACGTTTTACGTAAAGATCGCAAACGAGAGAATGGTGGAGGCCTAGCCTTCATGCTGCACAACACCGTGCAATACCGTCTTATCGATGGCGACATCGACCGCAGGGATACTACCCTAGAATGTCAGGGTATAGCTATCCGGTCACGCGATTTCAAGCTAAAAATATATGATATATACGTACCCCAGTTACAGGGCAACCCTACAAGATATCACCCTAATATAGGTGCGTTACTTCGTGGTGAAAACCGATTGATACTATGCGACTTTAACGCGCGCAATAATCTTTGGCTTTCCTGCCTGTAAAATGATCGCAGAGGGATTGTTCTGGCGGAACAGATAGACGATTTGGCATTCTGCACAATGAATGACGAAATCCTTCGCCAACCACTCTTCACGAGAAGTGATCCCACCACTGAAACCTGGGAAACCCGCAAACAAAGGGGAGTCCTATGGTCCGATAACTCTCCTCTTCCCAGTAGTGAAGATACTTGAGGCTTTACTACTCCCTACCTAAACACCACCTGAGCCTAGCAAACCAACAACATGGCTTCCGAAAAGTGCACAGTACCACCACTGAGCACGAAGCCTATCTCTCCCCCACTAAATTTACAGCAATTATCGCCAAAGTACCTAACCACAACAAAATCCTCATGTTGCTAGCCGGCAGCATATGAGGAAAAGACAAATAAACGACGTTAGCAACATGCAAGACAATCGGCCATATGGTCGCCTAGATGCAGCAAACATGTCAGAACACCTCATTCTGGACTACGACAGAATGCCTCTTGATGTCTCCTATCGAACACCTGCACAGTGAGAAGCATAATGAACTCCTCTCCAAGCACTTTCTGATGGGGTGTTTTCACAGAAATCATCCCTGCGTGGAGCGAAAACAGCTACTAGGAGCATCAAGAGGTCCTCCCTCAACAACGTCGACGACATAAAACAATACGCCGACCGGACTTCGGACGCAACAAACTTCAGACATGCACTGACCTCCATTCACAGTGGAGTCGTTAACATCTTCACCGACTTCCTCTCAGTGAATGGCGTACTTGGAGGAAAACCACCACCAACTCCATACATGGGCGGAGTCACCTTAGGACCTGCTAAGGCCTTAAGGAGCTATACCAGTGTAACCCATGCATTTTGAAAGAAAGTACTCGATCGAATGTTTCGAAGTTTTTAAGACATAATAGGGTATATTTTCAGCTATATTTAAAGATTTTTTTTTTTAAATATATATAAAATATTGAAAAATTGAATTGGAGTAAGGTTGTCTTCGGAGGTGTCAAGAAAAGCGTTAACCGACTGCTTACATGATCCCGTCCGAAAGAGTAGCTGAAACAAAAAAACTCAAAAGCGTTGAAGGTATTTCCTATCCAACGACCTACGATATTTAAAATATACGAAAAATTAACAAAATGGCATAGTCCTAAAAGAAGTTCGCTTTTTTCGGTAAAAAAATTTTCTTTTTTAATGTCAAATTAAGAGTTGTCAACCAATGAAAATGATCATTGTATAGAAAATGTATTCAAGAATACTAAGTTTCAATTTGAAGTCGATCGGTCAATTTTGCGTTAAGTTATGATGTTAGCAATTTTGAAAAATGTCGTTTCAAGAAAAATGCGTTTAAAGTTTCACCTACATGATAATTTGATGAGAGCGTCGCTTTTTAGAACGCTGTCATTCAAAACCTATTCAAGATACGACTTTTCCGATTTCACAGGGTATTTGTGAACATTCAAACTATCGAAAAAGCAAAAAATACAAAAAATTTTTTGAAAATGTCACACTGGTACAGCAGGGAGTGGACCACAAGTGGACCGAGTGGCCATCAGCGGTCCTCCACGGTCCATAGGAGCACCAACAGGCAACATGACTTTAGAGTCCGATCTGCGGAAACAACCCAGCAGGAACTACCTGGAGAAGAGTTCATTATGCTCCTTAACTGGGGGCATAAGCATATCACTATGTAGTTGTTCAATGGGAGACATCAGGAGGCATCCTGTCGTAGTTCGGAGTGCAGTGTTCGGGCAAGTCCGAAGTTTCTTCATCTGCGTTCCACTGCATCCAGGCGACCATATTGGTGCGGCGAAGTCGAGGACCGGCCGACCGATTACCTTGTAAGATGCCAACAACGTTTCTTTGTCTTTTCCCCATGTGCTGCCGGCTAGCGACTTAAGGATTTTGTTGCGGCTCTGTACCTTAGCAATAATCGCGGTCGTATGGGGAGTGAACGAGCGCACTGACTATTAAAAGTTACAAATAAAATTTTAGGGATATTGACAGTCGGAATCTTGACGCCATCGACCACAATATTAAGCTCAAGTCTATACTCCTTCGTCCAGTTCGGAAATATGGTTGCTGTGGATTTGGTGGGGGAGAGTGTTAAGTTCCGTGCAGTGAAGAATCAAAAAGGTCGGAGAGATAGCCGTTTATGTTTGAACACATGTCATCGACTTCATTGTCCGACGTCAATATCGTGTAGTCATCAGCGTACGAGCTTGCAAGCTCCCTCTGATGGCTGTGGGAATTTCGAGATGTAGAAATTAAACAGTTTCCACAGCGAATATCGCTAAGGACCATAAATCTTTCGCAGACTTTTCTCTCGAAAACTCGCAACGTCGACTCACCAAATGTTGACATGGTCCAAGGAATTATGAGTGACTTATAGAGTTTGGTTTTTGTTCGTAGAGAACACTGTAGGCAAGAGATATTCTGCGTTGGATTTCGAGGCTGACGTGTTGTTGGTGTTAATGTCGATTCCAAAATAGACGAAATTATCTACGACTTCGAAGTTATGACTGTCATCAGTGACGTGGGTGCCTAGTCGCGTGTGCGACGACTGTTTGTTTGGTGACAGGAGATGTTTCGTCTTGCCCTCGTTCACCACTAGAACCATTTGCTTCGCTGCCTTATCCATTCTGGAGAAAGTATCAATAACGGTCGGGTGTTGAGACCTATGATATCAATATCACCGGCATACGCCAGCAGCTGTACACTCTTATAAAAGATGAATTTTCCCATGGTAGATTATTGGGTCTCCCATTTTGTGGATTGGGCAGAGCACACTTAAATTCCAATCTAAACTGAATGCATTTTGACCTTCACGTACGCATAAGGATCACTCACCCATCCTCCCGACGCAATACTTGACGGTGGTACCGGGGGGAACGGTACAGGACGGTAGGAGGTTTAGTTCAAATTAACGTACCGCACTGTCATGGGGTCCAGGCTTTCGATGCTTCCTCCTCATAAAAATAAAAAACAAAAACGAAATGCTTATCAGGTCTTCGCCGCCGTGTTTGAATAGCTTGGCCGGCAATCCATCGGCCCACGCCACTTTGTTGTTCTTCAGACGGGTAATTGCTATTCGCACTTCTTCATGGTCGGGCAATGGAACGTCTGCTCTATCGTTGTCGATTGGGGAATCGGGTTCGCCTTCTTCTGGCGTTATGCTTTTACTGCCTTTCAGCAGGCTGGAGAAGTGTACCCCCAATAATTTTAGTACGCTCTGAGCATCGGTTACCAGATCACCTCTGAAGGTTTTACAAGAGTATGCTCCGGTCTTGAAACTTTCTGTTAGTCGCCGCATCTTTTCGAGCATTACCCTGTCGGCTAGCTTGTCAAGCTCTTCATACTCAAAGCAATGGTTTCGGTTGCAGCTGTACGTAAGGAGTTTGAAATGCCGTCCCACAGTTCCCTTATATCGAGTTGTTAACGAGTGCTCGCAGAGAGCAGGAGTGCAAGTCGAGTAGAAAATCGTTCGGTTGTCTGTTGTAATTGCTGCTTTTCGACGTCGAATCTTCCTAGTGTTTGCTGAAGTGCGATTTTTGCTGCAACAAGATAGTGAAACGAGTCGTTGTTAGGACCTCGCATCGTTCACACATTTAAGACACGGGAGACATGTCTTCCGTCTATCACAACATGATCGATCTGGTTGGTAGTTTTTCGATCCGGAGACAGCCAGGTAGCTTGATGAATCTTCTTATGCTGGAATCTAGTACTACAGATAACCATATTTCGGGCCCCGGCGAAGTCAATCAGCCTGAACCCATTTGGGGATGTTTCCTCGTGGAGGATGAATTAACCGACTGTTGTGCCAAAGATACCTTCTTTGCCCACCCTGGCGTTAAAGTCGCCAAGCACGATTTTGACATCGTGGCGCGGGCAGTTCTCATAGGTGAGCTCCAAGCGTTGATGGAAGGAATCTTTGGTCACATCGTCCTTCTCTTCAGTTTGATGCCGTTTGTGGCTAAACGTCCCTCCACCGGAGGTACTGACAATACTCAGCATCGGAGTCTCTCCCCCACCACGAATCCCACACTGAATTTGCGCTCCTTTATATGGCCACTGTATTAAATGCTACAAGCACCTACTCGCCTCAGTCCTTGTCTAGTCCATCGCACTTCTTGGACGGCGGTGATGTTAGACTTCCCTCTAACGAGGACCTCAGCCAGCTGAGCAGTGGCAGCTTTCCAATTAAGGGACCGGACATTCCAAGTGCACGTCCTTAAATCTTTATTCTTAATACGTTTGCGATGGTGGTCATCAAAGGAGGGGTCTCTCATCCGAGGCTGTTGGAAAATTTTCATTGGGTGTGGTTTTTACGTGGCGGGTCCCACATCCAACGTACAACCTTGAGTAAGGGATCTTTCGCCTTCTCACTTTAGCTCGCCTTTAAACGTATTTTCTTAGGCTACCCGAGGATACTTCGTCAAATACCGGAAGTCGTGAGCTGCTTGAGCCATATTTAAAAGAATCGTTTCTGGCCACTCCCAAGTGAATGGCGGTCAGAGAACTTTCCTCACTTGCGTGAACTTCTACACATGACTCCATCCTCCTACCAGGAATAGAGACCCGCTTAAATACTAACAACAACATGTCACACAAATATTAAGTTTCCCACTCCAAAATGGTACATCCCCAACTAGTTGGAAATATTCCTATGTCTGTCCTATTTACAAGGATGGCTCAAGGTTTGATGTGTTCAATTAAAAGCCAATTTGTATATAATCGCTCTGGGTTCCCTAACTCGCTGCATTCTTTAAAAATATTATCACCTGCTAACAGCACGGTTTCGTTGGCGGGAAGTCCATTATCTCCAATATGTTCATTTATGTAAATTATCAACTCGAAGCTCTAAATAACGGGCAGGCTGTTCATATGGTTTACATGGACTTCAGCAAAACTTCATTCTAAATAAACGAAGCCGATACGACAACTGAGACGAATCCACTCATACCTAATTGGAAGGGAATTCAATGTTAAAGTTTTTTTTTTCTATATTATTTTATTTATTTAATCTCCTTTTTTTTAAGCCTAACAACAAGTTGTAAAATCTTAAATCTATTTGAAAACTAGACAGGCTCAAGCAAGTGATTGAACTGTTTTGCTGATACGTTGCTCTTTAGTACGCAGGCATATCTCTTCTTTTAAGGAGTGTTTGATTGCAAGAATGTACCAAAGCATTAGCCAAAGGGTTTGGGTGATCTGGGAGTATAGATGTATATATTTAACTCTGCTGTCTTCTACTTCTTTCCTTACCATAGGAATACCAAGGTCTTTAAGAATATTTTCATTACGCATGTACCATGGTGAACATGTGACTGATGCTTAGGCTTTTTCGATTGGAACCTCCGTATTATATCAGTATTAGTTGCACAGGTCCTACCCCACAGTTGAATACCATACATCCAAATCGGCTTTATGACCGCATTATATAAAATCACTTTGTTGTCTAGGCTAAGTTTAGAGTTTTTATTTAAAGGCCAATTTAAATTTGCAGCTCTAATCTTCATACATGTTATTTTACTAGATATACATATGTTTTCTCCACGTGAGACTTATATCTAGGTGAATACCAAGATATGTTACTATTGTTTATTTTTACTCCCGGGCACATCTTTGGTCTTAGCGAAAATGTAATATGCTTACACTAGCCTATGCTTAGCTAGCCACTCTTCGACAGAACTTTAATGCTCCGTTAATATTCTTGATGCTAAAATGTGGCAATTGTTACGGGTCAGTATTGCTGTGTCATCCGCAAAAGTTGAAGTTAATACATTGTTAGCTGTTGGAAGATCTTCTGTATATATGATGTACAGTGTTGGGCCTAAAACACTGCCCTGTGGTGCACCAGCCCTTATCTGTCATTCATCAGATATGAAATCTCATACCTTCTCCATAAATTGTCTATTATCTAAATAAGACTACAATGTTTTATACAATTTTAAAGGTAGAATTTTTTAATCTTATAAAGCCTTAATGCCACACCTTATCAAACGCCTGAGCTACTTATAGAAATATTGCTGAACAGTACTCCCTGTTCTCAAATGTTTTCCTTATTTCGATAGTAATTCTATTTACTTGCTTTATTGTGCCATGTTTCGCACGAAATCCGAATTGATGCGTTGGTATTGTATTATTTTCGCGGAGAAAAGAAGACATTTTTGATAGAAATACTTTTTCAAATATTTTAGAAAGACAGGGTAAAAGACTTATTGGTCTGTAGGAAGACGGCTGTGTTAAGTCTTTCCCAGGTTTATCTATCAAGATAATCTTTTCTTTTCCATGAAATCGGATAGTATCCGAAACTAAGAATTGCATTGAAGAGCAAAGAGAGCACCTCTACAGCAATAATTGGAAACTCAATTAGCATTTTTGGCGTATTATCATGTCCCGGCGACTTTTTTGGATTAAGTTTTTTTATAGTTCTAATAATTTCAGAAGGTGAAGTCTTGAAAGACTCGAGTGACTCGTTAGCTGTGTTGGGTAAGCTGGACAGCTTAAAAATGTTTTTTGGGCAATTAGGTTGAAATACCTTTTCTAGGTGATCTGATAGCTGACCTAATACATTTTTCTTTGAAGTAATGAAAAGAACTATGTGTTCAACGTCCCTCACAACCGCATCGCTAAGCTCTTCAACACTCTACATAATGAAGTGGTCTTCTATAGTGGCTCGCTCAGTGTCTTTTTTCCAGAACTCAAATTGCGTCTATTACAGTACTACTACTAGTCGAATTAGATTTCAAAATTATTGAATTAAATAATTTTTGACCTTACCCCATTTAATCCTATTTTATAACACTTATATTAGTTATAAAATTCCCATTGGTGTCTGCATATTTAAATATGTAAGAGAGAAAGCAGTACTGTAACTCATAGGATACCAATGTAAAGTAGAATGTAGGATAACTTAACCTTTAGTTGTACTAATATAAATGAACTTAGTATTAACCTATCAATGCATGAAGTAAATAAATTTAAAGATATGCTTATTGTGGATGTCGCCACATATACATATACTTTATGTAACTCCTACACTGGCCGACAAATTCGGAATAAGATTTGTTAGAAAAGCGAAAGTCATTATACGAGTATGTTATATATAAGAGCCGGATTAGTATCGACCCGATATTATCCATTAAGGGATCGTCTCAGTGTGAAATTTTCGAGAAATCGATTTTTTTTGTGTAGCATTATCGGATGTTATACACTGTAATAAAAATTCTCTCCAATTTTGAAATCGAAATTTAAATTATTAAGGTCGCTACAGTGTTTATTGTAGAAAAGGAACATAGCGACTCCAAACTTTAAACGCGATTTTCTTAGAATGGAGTTTTTCAAAACGGTTTCCACTCTCAAAGAGTTTTGAAGATATCTAGTTCCATTTGGAGAGAATATTTTTAACGTCATTCGTTATCGCGCTATGTTTTTCATATCTTTTTATTTTTTTCTACGAAAAACCTTCGAAAAAAAGGGCCAAAATCGATGCATTTTGTTCAAATCGTAGCCATTTTGTCAATTTTCAAAAACAAAAGAAAACAAAAAACAAAGCTTCCATAGCGCGATAACGACTTTCCTACAAATTAATAATCTTTTTAAAATTTTTTTTTCAACACTTTATTTAACTATTATTTACCCAATAAACATTAACAAATTATTTTTTTATGAGGAATGTATTTATTTATAAAAAAAAATCGGACCGATTAGTTAATTTCAACATTATAAAAAAAATCGCGAAAACCAGTAATTTTACGGAGGGTTCCACTACTATCATTAAGGTACCTCTCATACAATCACCAGTCATATGGAGCAAAGTCAGCCGGATGCTCGAAAATCCTGGTAATGGTCTAAGGAGGCCAGGTCAAGTTTTCGCTCAAATTTATCCATTTTTAGCACAAAGACACTCTGTTATGATTAAAACACGCTTTCCCAATTTCATTGAGATAACTCAAATATTTGCTGATATATCCAGCATAAAGTCACCTGGAAGTTCGAAAATCTTCATATAAGGTATATGGAGGTTGGGGAAAGTATACCACTGTCAGAGAAGGATTAACCCTGAATTTCAATTATTTATCTCACACATTGACCTATATTTTCGGTCAAAAATCAACTATAGATTCTGGGGTCCACATATTCGGTATCTAGGGTTTTGGACAGTTTTGGTTGAATTTGGACCATTTTTGGTCAAAAGATGCCCTACTTTAAGGGCATTATTACTGTAAAATTTTTTCCTGTTATATCAATTACCTCTTCATTAATGTACTGGAAAATGAAAGAATCAACCGACCAAGTTGTCCTATTTTCAATCGCATTAAAGGTGAGTGTCGCGCATTTATTAATTTATTTTCAAATTTTCCAACCTGCTTGGAAGTCTGCGGAATCGTACTACAACTACATCCATTTCCTATATAACACTATTTTTAATTTGACCACTTTATATAAAATAGAAATCAAAAATTATATTGAATATGCACCAATGCTAACATATTGTAATTTGGTGTCGAAAATGTTTGAAATTTTTTCCATGAATTACCCTAGACCCGTATACTACATTTAAGAAGTCTAAGTCAATGTAGATTAATAATATAATTGTGAGTAAACATGTTCTGAAGCCTACTTTAGTTTAACGTCGAAGGTAAACGCAATCAGTCCAGAACCTATTTTATAATATGGTTATAAAAATGAATACACATTTTATTCAAATTCTCAAAAATTTAAATAACAATAATTTTAAAAAATTTAATCCCAAATACCGGATGGGAAAGTAATTTTAAATCCGAATATGAGTTTGGTAAAAATTATAAAAAAAAATTGTTTTTCAAAAAACTGGTTTAAAAAAATAAATACCATTTTACTACAGCTTGTACAGATCCATCATCTTCAATACTATAGAAAGTTAAGGAACGTATTCCTTATCAAAATATCCTAGACAAACAAACATCAAAACAACCTTATCTTAGAACAAATTAAAACCCCTATTCTGTGCACTTGACAAATTAATAAAATATTGAAATTAAATAAATATTGAAATGAACTCAAATATTTGTCAAGCGAAAAATATTTTGGTATTCTGTAACAATCTTGATAAAAGTAAAAGCATCAATTCTCAAAGCTTTTCCAAATCTGTTCTATTCAAATTATATTGATTCAAATTATATTGATAGCAATATGCGTGCAGCCAATTGCTCCTATGGTGCTTTTTATTCCAAATTAAAAAAAAAAATAATCTGGAATATAGTTCAAATAAATTAGCTTAAATTAGTATATTATTAATACTTGCCCGGTTTTTATAAAAGTTTCTTTCTCTGTTGAACTGGGAAACTTTATTTTAAGTTTCTTCTCGAAAGGGACGACTGACTCAAGTGAAGTTGACGTTGTTACCTACACATTTCTGGTATGAGCAGTGTCAAAAGAAGTTCAAAGCTGCTAGAAAGAACCCTTACAGTTAAAGGTAGTGACGTTTTTTATCGTGTGGGGCTAGTTCATCAATTAGGCGACGGCAAATTTCACGAGTTAATCGAAAATTTTGAACAAAAGTATTATCGCTCAAAGAAAATGGATTGCTATCATCGCGTAAACATTTTAAATGCCAAGCGCGATTCCTATTCTCACAATTTTCTTCTTCGTTTAACAATAATAATAAAAGTAAAATATCTTTCATTTTCACAACAAAATGCACAATCAGATATTTAATTCATAACGAGCACTGTCAAGAGCATTTGACATCTTAACAACTTATAAAGAAAAGCTTTTTATTTCAGACACAGAATACGAAATGCTTGATAAATTTCAAATTTTTACAAATTAAAAATGGGTTGAGGTCAAAATTCTGCTTTTTTGGAAATTTCATTAATAAAAACGTGCTAAATATTTTTGTGAAATGATGGAAAATATAACTGTTGTGAAGTCCAATAAAGGAAAAAACATGTTAAACGTCGACGGCTACTTCTTCTATGTATTTGGAACGAAAAAATAAGAAAACATTTAACTGGACTTGTTCTGAACGAATTAAAAACAAATGTACCGTGCGTATTGTCACACAATTCGGCGGCTGTGAACATGTTATACGAAAAAAAAAGAAATGAACATTCTCATGATCCATTAATGTAGTATCTATTTGATCTTTATTTGTTAATAATGTTGTTTTTTGTCTTTCCGATAAACATGTTTGAATTTTGGAATCATTTTGGAGGTTATGTTTTGTTTATGTTATATTATTATGTATGAATAAGCAAATTTATATAAGATACACGACTTGGCTCAAATTGTGGGGAAAAAATTTACAGGAATTAATTCTGGAAAACGTAAATTCCGGAATTATGAAAAACCAGAATTTTGAAATGCAGCCAAAAAAGCGAAGGAATTGCGGATCTCCGATTTCCAGAATTTTGTCGACCCAGAATTTTGATTCCGGAATTTTGATTTCAGAATTTTAATTTTAGAATTTTGACCGTTTCCCATTAAAAATATGTTGAATTTGTCAAGTGCAGAGAACAGGGATGTAAATGTATCTAAGCAAACATGTTGTTTATAACATATTATATGTAAAGAAACTATCAACTAGTAATAAGTAAACAAAAACTTAGTATAAATAGCAGTATGATCCATGTAACAAGTTGGTCTTAAGAGTATTAATAAAGAGGGCATATCTGGGTACAGCTCAGAAATATATTCTTTTGACTCATTTTTACTTTTTGTAAAAATTAAATGGGGGCTCAGCCGGGATAGCAAATTTATTCTGAAAAAACGGACAGCGCCGAATTCATCAAGATTCACAACAGACCCAAGAACAGCAGACAACGACGATTCCTGCAAAAGTTCCTGAAAAGGTGGAACAAAGCAAAAAGTATAGGTCCTGAAATAGTGGTTAATACTTTCACAAAGATTCGCAATAGACCCTGAAACAGCGGACAACGTCGAATCCTGCAAAAGTTAGCAAATCCTAAAACACCATCCAAATGACGAAATAACAGAGACAATAATTCCAAAAAAGTTACCGAAAACAAGGTAAGCCAAAAATGAAAAGGGTTCTTGACTTTCAAAAAATGAGCGCCCATTTAGATTACTAACAAACCGTACGAGATACCAGATGTTAATACGACTAAACTATATGAGAAAAGAAAACAACATATATCCGTACTATACTTGGATAATATAAAAACTAATTAAAAATTATAATAAGTTTCAGCGAAAGCAAAATAAATAAATGCCCGATAATTACAATATATTATTATAAGCATAACAAATTAATTAAACCAACTAAAATAAATAATAATGATAAAATAATAACACGCCGACTTTAAGCCAAGAAGTTTTCAAATGAGGACATTTCATTTTAACAGAGGGTAAGGAACGTATTTCTTATAATAGTACGTTATCAAAATATTTTAAATAAACATACATCAAAACAACCTTATCTTAAAACAAACGAAATGGATCTTAGCAAACAATATAAAATATTTAAACAAACAAAATTTGATACGCAAAAACACTATCAACTAGTAATATGTAAACATACTAGTCAATAAGAGTGCTAAAAAAGTTTTAAATAAAACAAAACCAGTTTGGGATATCAATGAAATTCTTTATTTCTGTGGAAGTATAACTCGATTTCTTTTGTATGACCACTAGGGTGGGTCGATTCCGGACTTTTTTCGATGTCCAGGAAGGCGCATAACATCACTTCCCCACTCTCCAGTGAACTCTTTATCTCCGAAGTTAACTGGTACGGAGCCGTATTGGTCGATCTTCCCGCTCTGTATGCATGCTGAGCAGCGCATCTTCAACGCCTTCGATCTTATCTCATAGTGTATGATCTTTCCCATAGTTTTTAGTAAGAAGGAAGTTAGGATAATTGGCCTGAAAGATTTGGCCAGTGAATAGTCCTTTCTTCCTACTTTGGGTATGAAGATCACCTCAGCCGTCCTTTATAACTCAGGAATATACGCCATTGCGAGGCCCTTCGTCAGCAGCCGAACCAGTTGTGGCAGCAGAATCTGCTCACCCTTTTGTAAAAGCGCTGAGAATGTACCGTCCACTCCCGGAGAATTGAACTTCTCAAACGAGGCCATTGCCCACTTGATCGAGTCCGCGGTTAACATTTGTTTCGCGATTGCCCAGTCGGAGCGGGATGGCCTGTGTTCAATTACGTGTAGACACTGGTCTTCCGGAATAGTCTCCGGGAAGTGTGCACTCTGTGGCTCTGTCTTCCGCGCTAGTCGTAAAAGTCCCGTCGCTTCTTTTAATTGCTAGCACTGTGTCAGTCTTGCCTCTAGCCAGCGCCTTGTGCAGTCGAGCCACTTCCGATGTGGAGGTGACATTTTCACAGAATCTCCTAAATCTAGCCTGGTTAATAGACTTAATCTCCATATTATACACAGTGAGGTTGCTCCTATACTCTTCCCAGACTCTTGTACGCTGATAAGGAGCAGCCTGTACCTCCTGCAGTACTCCACAAGCCTTTCCACCACTATGGGGGGTGCTGTGGATGCCTCCCCCGGAAAGTAGGCTGATGCCAGAACGAAGTCCTTGCCTTCATGGTCCCTGGCCTGTACCGCCACCAGATCCTGCGTCAGGAATTCTGAAATAAAGAAAAATTTAATATTGCTCCTGACTACTATACAAGTTCTAGGTCTCTCGCTAGAGAGATCCCAGATTACCTTGTTGTATTCTGTCTTGAGGCCTTTGACCTCTCTTTTGCAGACCCAAGGCTCTTGGATCAGCAGGATGCTCAGTTATACCGCTGTAAACCTGCTCGTTATGACAGCCGAAGCTGCCGCCGCGTGATGCAGGTTCACCTGTTCATTTTGCAACCGTGTGCACCTGATCTGGGTGTCTGGGCATAAAGGGGTAGCCGGCAATGAGCTGGCCGACGAACTAGCCCGCTTTGCGGCATCATCCAGGATGATGTGGCCAAAACCATGCATTGCGGTGGGCCCCACGCCCAGGAGTCGGGAAAAAATGACACTGGTAGCAGGCAATAAGAATGCGCTACGCCAAGTTACTACGGGAAAGTTACAACTTATCAAGGTTTAGAGATATGATTAACCTCCCCCGTGAAAAGATTTGTCTCTTTCTTATACTGTATACAGGGCACAGCAGGCTCAAGAAACACGTGTTCAACATGTGCATAGCCTATTGCGCTACCGGTGTGGGTGGTGTTGACTTACACTGCTCAGGCAGGTTGACGGGTGCCGCATGCGTGCGGCAACCAAGAGCTACCACCTCCTAATCCAGGGTGTTAAGCGACTCCCGTGCCCATTGGATGATTTGCAGCCAGGAGGTAAAATTGTATTAGAACGGAGCCTCCCCAACACCGGGCCAAATTGGGGAGTAACTGTGGCCTTACCGCGCCAAGGGGCTCTGGCGTGGCGGACCTCCTACTTCACCAAAAGCTAAGTATACCCGACAGCTCACCTCGTTGAGCCGATTGTCGTAAGAACAAGATGAACGACAACAAAAAACTAAAAATTTCAAACACATCAGCAACTCCCAATGATTAGACCAGGCGACAACAACAGACGACGAATATGGATCATGAGAAGAAGAAGGTAGTCGGCGCAGCTGCAAGCGGGAGGGGTCAAGGAGCTAAGCGGAAGTTCAGCATCCTTGATGCTCTCTCGCCAGAAGAGCGGGCGCTATTCGTGGAGCATGCCAGGGAGGATGACGACGACATGCCCTCGTGCAGCGACGTCCAAGCGTCGAAGGCCGTTGATGGAACTCAAAGCACCACCAGGACCCTCCGTAGCAAGCTCAGCTGCTCAGACTCAGATTAGTCATGTCGAGGCGAGACCGACGGTGCGAGCAAGAGGAGAAGAAGGAGCAGGAGGGGAGGGCAACGCCCACTCCCGGCAGCTGGCAAACCCGGCGGGTGCGATGATCCTCGTAGGAAGGACATGAGCGGGGCCAGCCTTAAGTGGTACCTGCGGCACCTCCGGGACGGGAAGACCCCCGAGGTGGCTGGCGGTACTGCCTCTGAACTACCCGACAGAGGCGTTGGAAGCGGAGCAGCTTACCGTGCTGCAAGACCTCCTCATGCAAGAGGTATTCAGAGGAGATGAATACGCGGCGTCCTTCCTTCGGGTGAATTTCACAGGTGGCATGATGCAGGTGGACTGCATGGATGACATGTCCGGCTGCGGGCGATGTTCTTTCCCCGGTGCGGGGACAAGCCCTACCAGTTTGCTCTGGGTCTGGTTAAGAACAAGAACCGGGGCCTCAGCATCTCGGCCTGGCGTTTTGTCAGTAGCAAGGTCGAGGAAATAGGGGATCTTAAGGAATGGAGACTGCACCTGTATGTGGACGACGACTCGTACAAGTACATCCTTGCAGCGAGCTTCCGCCTGTTTTACAGGTACAGCACGGTGGTCATAAGGCCATACAAGCCCGCGACCATCGGGAGCAAGGAGGCGAATAAGGCTGTCACTCAGACAAGCGAAGGCAATGCCAAAAAGGGCACGACTGAGGCGGTCTCGAAGGTGGAGAGTATTCAGGTGGAAAAGGTCGCGAAACAACCCAGCGTAGGCAGGGATGAGCAGGCCACGCCTGCCGCGACCTCGGACGCCGCAGTTGTCCCGGGAGCAGAGCTCCCCTCCACCCAGGAACTCCTCGATGGATTAGGAGACCTCATGGACAGCAGCGCGAACGACGGCGGGGATGAGAACTTGCCCCTCATCGAACCACTATTATAGTGGCCGTCGATATCCAAGAGCCTTGGGTCTGCAAAGGAGAGGTCAAAGGCCTCAAGACAGAATACAACAAGGTAATCTGGGATCTCTCTAGCGAGAGACCTAGAACTTGTATAGTAGTCAGGAGCAATATTAAATTTTTCTTTATTTCAGAATTCCTGACGCAGGATCTGGTGGCGGTACAGGCCAGGGACCATGAAGGCAAAGACTTCGTTCTTGCATCAGCCTACTTTCCGGGGGAGGCATCCACAGCACCCCCCATAGTGGTGGAAAGGCTTGTGGAGTACTGCAGGAGGTACAGGCTGCTCCTTATCATTGGCTGCGACGCAAACGCCCACCACGTAGAGTGGGGCAGTACGGACTGCAACTCGAGGGGTGAGTCTTTATTGGAATATGTATTAGGTAACAATTTAGCAATAGAGAACGTGGGGTGCGAACCCACCTTAATAACGGTAAGCAGAAGGGAAGTGCTTGACATCACCTTCAGCAACGAGCCTGCTAGCGGTTGGGTCCCACGTTGGAGGGTCTCGACGGAGCCCTCCCTGTCAGACCACGAATCGTAAGGTTCGCGCTGAAGGTAGAGGTCAGACAACTACACCCTAGACGTTACGCTCGGACGGCAAATTGGAGCGCCTTCAGGGGGAAGCTAAGTGAGGAATTGAGTAGGGAGGGGCAGACTGACAATAGCGTTACGGGCCCGGGAATAGAAAGCAGGTTATCTGCACTGAACGGATCCATCATTGACGCTTACAATGTCAGTTGGCCCCTGAAAGTGCCCACAGACAGGCGCAACTGTCCCTGGTGGTCAAGAAAGCTTGCAGACCTCAGGAAAAAAGTACGTAGTCTATTTAATAGAGCACAGCGTACAAGGGTCTGGGAAGAGTATAGGAGCAACCTCACTCTGTATAATAAGGAGATTAAGTCTGCTAACCAGGCTAGCTTTAGGAGATTCTGTGAAAATGTCACCTCCACATCGGAAGTGGCTCGACTGCACAAGCCGCTGGCTAGAGGCAAGATTGACACAGTGCTAGCAATTAAAAGAAGCGACGGGACTGTTACGACCAGCGCGGAAGACAGAGCCACAGAGTGCACACTTCCCGGAGACTATTCCGGAAGACCAGTGTCTACACGTAATTGAACACAGGCCATCCCGCTCCGACTGGGCAATCGCGAAACAAATGTTAACCGCGGACTCGATCAAGTGGGCAATGGCCTCGTTCGAGAAGTTCAATTCTCCAGGAGTGGACGGTACATTCCCAGCGCTTTTACAAAAGGGTGAGCAGATTCTGCTGCCACACCTGGTTCGGCTGCTGACGGAGAGCCTCGCAATGGCGTATATCCCTGAGTTATAAAGGACGGCTGAGGTGATCTTCATACCCAAAGTAGGAAGAAAGGACTATTCACTGGCCAAATCTTTCAGGCCAATTAGCCTAACTTCCTTTCTACTAAAAACTATGGAAAAGATCATACACTATGAGATAAGATCGAAGGCGTTGAAGATTGCACCCCTGCGTGCTGCTCAGCATGCATACAGAGCGGGAAGATCGACCAATACGGCTCCGTACCAGTTAACTTCGGAGATAAAAAGTTCACTGGAGAGTGGGGAAGTGATGCTATGTGCCTTACTGGACATAGAAAGTGCCTTTGACAACACATCTCACAGGAGTGTAGCCAGGGCACTGGATAGAAGGAATGTAGCAGCACCGGTGCGTAGATGGATACAGGCCGTACTGCGCACCAGAATTGCTGAGACTACAGTGGAAGTTACAAGGATTCGTCTCGGCACAACAAGGGGCTGCCCACAGGGTGGTGCGCTATCACCACTACTATGGGGCCTAGTCGTGTACGACTTGTTAGCACAATGGAATCCGATGCCAAAGGTATGCGGACAACATTGTAATCAAAGCCAGATGTAAATTTGAGGACTCTCTCTGCGACCTGGTACAACGAGGTCTAAACTTGGCAAGAGGGTGGTGCAGAGGAGTTGAATTGAGTATCAACCCCTCAAAGACGACCGTAGTTCCGTTTACGCGACACAGGTCTCTACCCGGTCTCAGGAATCTCACAATCGGTGGTAGAGAGGTCGAGATGACTAGCAGGGTCAAATATCTTGGTCTTACGCTGGATGCAACTTTGCGGTGGAAGTAGCATGTGAACCAGACCCTGGTAAAAGCAACAAAAGCATTAATGTTGTGCAATCGGCTGTCGGGAAAATCCTGAGGCTGCAAGCCAAGAATCGTGAGGTGGTTGTACACCATGATTGTGCGACCGATAATCACGTATGGGGAGGTTTCCTGAGCCTGAATAGCATCGCAAGCTTCGGTAGGAACCCAACTATCGAAGCTGCAGCGGCTAGCTTGTGTCTGCATGACGGGCGCAATGCGTACTTGCCCACCGGCAGCTCTGGAGGTCCTGATGGAACTCACACCGCTTCATTTGGTGATCGGTCAAGTAGCCAAGCACTCACTTCTGCAAATGACAGCAGAGGGGTGTGGCAAAGGTAAGGTAATCTCGTCCCAGAGGATGGAGATGATAAGTGGTACTATTCCAATAGCACTCCTCCCGAAGAACACATTACTAATAAGGTTAACTTCACGAAGAAGTTCAAGATTACCCTCGTCAAAAAGAATGAGTGGAACGACGCCACTCTTGAGCTAACGCTGTGGTACACCGACGGCTCGAAAACGTCGGAGGGAATTGGGGCAGGGATCGCGGGTCAACGCACCAAATTCTAGATACCGATAGGTAGCTTTCCGAGCATTTTTCAGGCAGAGGTCTTTGCCATAAGTCGATGTATAGAGATAAACCTCGATCGCAACTACCGCAATGAGCGAATAACCGTACTCAGCGATAGTCAAGCGGCATTAAAAGCAATCTCCTCCTACGAGATCAAATCGCTTTGAGTGCAGGAGTGTAGAGAACGGACGAACAGCCTAGCTGAACGAAACCATGTGCACCTAATTTGGATGCCTGATCATAGAGGTATAGCAGGCAACGAACTGGCTGATGAGCTTGCCCGCTCTGCAGCCTCGACCAATATGGTAGGCCCCAACCATTCACCGGCGTGGGCCCCCATACCGTAAAAAAGCTGCTCCGTAAGTAAGAAAGAGTGGGCAGAGAAGGGAATTGGCAACGAGCGCATGGTATGCGACATGCTAAGTTGCTAATTGGGGGGTACAACCGTCAAAACCACCTAAACTTTGACAGTTGATCGAGTTCTGGTTTTGACGTTTAGCAATTGGAAACGAGCGATGGCCAGATTGAAATCTTACCAAAAAAAATATGCAAACGGAGGGTGTTTAAATGAGTTAAGCATCCACCCCCTATACCCGGTAAAACTGGCGCATCCTAATGATACATCGCAATTCACCACAGCTGATGACTACAACACATCTCACCACACCCACTAAACAAAAAGGATGGACAGCAGGATAGAAAACATGATTCGTACTAAGCTATTCGACACACTATACAATAGGGTGGGTCGATTCCGGACTTTTTTCGATTCGGGATTTCTAATAGTGCGGAAAAGTTGCCTCAGTACTTCCTGATTCCAATGCAACTTTTTGTTTTGAGATCGGATTGCATCTTCAACCCCAACTCCGGCCTTGAAATTTCGGAAATTCGCCTAAAATCGTGAAATTGTCTACCTAGCGCCTGAAATACGCATCTCATGGCAAAATGTATAAAACAAAAATTATTTGTCACGTGATTTGCTACCGAAATGGTATATGTGATCATGGCCGTAGGACGAACCGTTCCCCAGATCCCCGTTCACCTACGCCAAAGGACATGTTCGGATAGGTCTCCACACAAATATTTTTTCATCGAGTTCCTTCACTCTTGTCGGTGATTTCGCCGAGTTCTATCACTTACATTCATTTCCCTGCGCCATACGGCACGTTCGGACTAGTTTCCACATAAATATTTTTTCATCGAGTTCCTTCACTCTTGTCGTTGATTTCGCCGAGTGCTATCACTTATATTCTCTCAACAGAACACAGAACTCAAAATGTCTGTATCTAAATTTAAATTTAGACAGAAATGTCCTTTGTTTGGCATATATCCGTACAATCTCTCTAAGTCCCAGTTACCTACTTACCAGGATGTTCTTTTGTGTTATCAATTTGAAAGATTTCGTATAGGGCGACTCCGAGGCGACAACTATGAACCTAGGAGTAAAAAGTTTCAAAAAGTCATCTATTCCGATAGTTTCACACACCAGAGTTGTACAAATGCTCACCACATACCATAAGAAATTTCTGACTCTTAAACAAATGTTTTTAAGGAACCCAATAGGTTTGAGTTCTAAAAGAGACGAATTTGTCTCTTCTGCCGAAAAATTATTTGACATCGCTGCTTGTAAATGCATTTATTTTTCTTCTTGCACTTGTCCAAAGGAAAGGAAAGTTCCTATCAATGAACAACCATTTCTCTTGGACCAGAGAACCAGAAGAATTGGTCGCATTGGAAGTGTTGAGTTCTACCTGAAACAAAAAATATTACAAAGGAAAATGAACGTAATGAAAAGCTTTCAAAACGTCATTCAACATCAACACTTACCAGAAAAGTATCAGCTAGAACACGTGACCGTTCAGATCAGCCAGACTCTCATACAAATGACAACAATGTAGGTGCGTCGCACATGGATTCTTCCAAAAACGATGCTGATGATGAATTTTCTCTTCCATCCTCTAAAACCAAACAAAACTCACTAGTATTAGAACACACTGCTTTAGCTGCCCAAAGGTTTGGAGTAAGTGATAGAGCAGCGGCCTTGATTGTTTCATCTGCTTTTCTGGATGCCAAGAAAGCAAGTTTGATAACAGAGGATCAGACTAGCTTTGTCACTGACAAATGCAAGATTAGTCGGGCAAAAAAAAGTGTTGGAGTTAAGCTCCAAAACACCGAAAGTATTGACTCTGTATATGGGCTGTATTTTGACGGCCGCAAAGACAATACACTTACCCAAGTCAGCGAAGGTCTAAAGAGAAACATATTTCTCTTATAGCGGAACCTGGTTGTCATTACTTTGGCCACGTCACCTCTCCTTCCGGGTCAGCTGAGGATGAGACGCAAGCTACATAGCAACATTTACAAGACAATTCAGTTGATGTGGAACATCTAGAAGTTGTCGGTGCTGATGGCACCAACACGAACGCAGGTTGGAAAGGTGGAATCATTCGGAAACTAATAGAAAGAATAGGTAGGCCATTACAGTGGGTTGTTTCTCTTCTACATTTCAACGAACTTCCATTTCGTGCTCTTTTCGAACACATAGATGGTGTCTCAAAGAGTCCAAATACATTCTCTGGCGACATAGGTAAACTGCTCCCTGATTGTGAGAAGTTGCCTGTTGTCAAATTTGAAAGTTTTCCATCCTGCCAATTACCTTCTGAGGTTTTTAATCCGACCCAACTTAGCACAGACCAAGCTTATCTCTATAAAATATCAGAAGCAGTTTCCGGTCAATGTTCCTCTGATTTAGCGGCGATGCATCCAGGTAATATGTGCAAATCTCGCTAGCTCACCTGTGCAAATAGAATTCTCAGATTATACATTTCTACTGACAAACCAACAATGGAAATAAAGATTTTGGTCAAGTACATACTTACAGTTTACTCACCTTTGTGGTTCTCAATAAGATTCAACAGTTCAATCAAAGATGGCTCGCGCCATCTCTATGCTGCAATTCAAAGGTCGAGATACTTACCTGCTAAACTGCGTAAGGTTGTCGATTCAAACATTCAACAGAATGCTTTCTTTGCTCTTCCAGAAAACATTCTCTTTAGTATGATGACTGACGAACGGATAGAAGTCAGAAAGTTGGCCCTTGACCGTCTTCTGGCAGCCGGAGAAGCAGAGTCTGACACTGTAAATGGAAGGGTTAGATGTAATAAAGTGCCAAAGCTGAATTTCAAAGCTAATAATTATTACGATATGATTAACTGGAAGACTATTACCTTGACTGTTCCACCAGTTCTTTGTTCAGTTTCTAACGAAGACCTCATAAAAGGGCTGTCGGGAGACACTGCAGAGGTATGGAATTTAGTGAATTCCCCTCCTACACCGTGGCATCTCTCCAACGAGCTCTCAATTACTTATGATAACCAACTTATTAATACACAAACAATTCGTGCATACTTAGGTAAATAGCGCATTGATCTCCTCAGCGAGCTTTCAATTGCACAAAACATAAGTACCTTCATAAGCACATACATACATACATACAAGTCCAAGTATTAGGATGTACCCAAATACTAACATACGGACATAAAAGGTGTTTATAAATTAAAAGTGCAGATATTTGCAAACTTAAAACTAAAATAAAATAAATAAATAATATTATTTTACAAAAATGGTTAATGACAACACAAATCAAAACACATCTGGAGCCACACGCTCGAAACAGGTTGTAAAATTTATTTCACAAAGTGACAGTTTATTAAGATACTGCACTAGATTTGCCTCCTCTCCGATTCACGAAAACTCTGAATCGTTATTGGAAGTAAAAGGCCAAAATCTTAAAAATTTTTGGACTCGCTTCCAAACGGCTCATGACGCCATTGTAGATTCTGACGATTTTAAATTATCTGCTACCGCAATATACGAAAACTACTTAGACCAATATGAGGTAACGAAAGCTATGATCTCCGATCAATTAAAGCTAATAAAAGCAATTGCACCTACTCCCCACAGTAGAGTAGAGCTGCCACAAATGCAACAATATCAAGAGGCAAGTTCAGGCATCCACCTCGAGGTGCCCGCATGTGACACCGAAACCTTTTACGGAGGTTATGAAGAATGGCCGTCCTTCCGGGACATGTTCACGGCCGTGTACATAAACCATCCTCAATTATCACATGCGCAAAAATTGTATCACCTCAGATACAAAACTAAAGGTCAAGCAGGCGAAATAGTCAAACAGTTCGCATTAAATGACGACAATTTCAATTTGGCTTCGGAAGCTCTAAAAGCTAGATATGAAAACGACAGAATACTGGTCGATAAGCAAGTAACGACACTAATGAACTTGCCAAAAATTAAGAAAGAAACAAGTGTTCAAATTGTTTGTCGATTCTATCGACACTAAATATTCCCACAGAGAGCTGGGACCCAATTCTTGTAAACATTTGCACCACCACATTACCAGAAAAGTCGTTACTTCTATGGGAGCAATAGCTCTCATCTCGAAAAAAGTGCCCAACGTGGCAATAAATGAAAGTTTTCTCACCACCCAATATGAAATTGCGGAAAGGTTAGAAGAAAAAATAAACAAATCTAAAAACAAACAAGACCGAAACAGAAGCTTTAATAGACCCCAAGTTAGTAACAAAAGCAATTTAAACAAAACTTTCACAAAACACAATCGTTCACATCCGAACAAAGAAAACATACGTCATGCGAACTATGCACAAGAGGGCATAAACTTAAAATTTGCGAGATATTTACGAAATTAAATATTAAGGAAAGGAACAACTTTGTCAGATCAAGAAGACTCTGTACAAACTGCTTGACCCATACACACAATCTTAAAAATTGCAAAAGCAAATATAATTTCTTTTATTGTCACAAAAGACACAACTCAATGCTTCATTACAGCAGATATTCTATCCCACCCCAAAGAAGCGCTTATTCACAAAGAACCACGGGTTTAATTGCAAAAGCAAATCCCGAAACCCAAAATTCAAAAAAATGCCAAGAGACACCATGTTGCTCAAAGGCACAAAAAGCTCAAACGCTGCACATCCAAACACAAAGTGGACTAGTTACAGAATTAGTTACCACCACACCAACTCAAGTTGAGAAAAAATCAAATAAATGTCTTAATTCACAATTAAGGAAATTTCAAAATAGAGAGAAACTTCCCCAAATATTAAACAAAACTAAAGAAGATCAGTATTGTGAGTACTTTTCTAAACCCACAACTACTCGATCAAATAATGGCCGGTACGTCGTACGACAACCACTAGAGCCACAATTTTGCAATACCCCACATAAAGGTATAAAAAACAACGTCAGAGTTACCTCTGACAATCCAAATTGTTAAAAGCATATACAACTTTTCGGCCCCGCAGGCTTTCGCCAATAATAGAAAAAAACACAATCCTGAACAAATCCTATAGCACAGTTGTATCAAAAAGTCGAAAAATCGACACTTTCATACATTTTCAAAAATTAATAAAATCTCAAAAATAAGTTAAGGAATCACCATATTCCCAATGCGATAAAGTGACGTCCCTACACTTACAAAAAGCAAATATCGCTCTTATCGCATCTATGAAACCGCTCCTCATATGGATGAGTTATGGAACTCAGCTATAGAAAGCTTCAAATTAAGTATAAAGAATTATCTACTCCACGAATTGAAGCCGTTCTCTATCACGGCCACTCCCTCGCAAGATCCCTAACTCCAGGGCTAAGGAGTACCCATTCTGGCCATATCTGAGCCAGGCGTGGAGTTACTATCCTTCATAATAATAAAGAAATTACAAACCATTGTCAAAGATACAGAGAAAACAATTAAAATAAACGGCAAGCCTTCACAAGCCGACGGTCAAGAAATTTGAAATAAGAAATATAAATAATAAACTTATCAAAAAACAGCCGCAAATATAATAACTACGAAAAGCAGTTACAAACTAGTCCGCAATACACAGTTTTTTTATCGTATGCACGTAAAAGCAAATACATACTAAAATATGTTTTAAACCAAAATCCGTTCTCTGCACACCCGGATAAATGTGAGTATATTACAACTGCTTCATCAGATACTTCTGGTGTCAGAATGGTGTCTGCGCTTCGGCTACTCCATCAGCAGTACGCCGAAACACATGCAACAGCTTATACAAAAATATCATACTAGGCAAAATATTCGCCTAAGGGGCCCAGGATGTTTAAATGAGTTAAGCATCCACCCCCTATACCCGGTAAAACTGGCACATCCTAATGCTATATCGCAATTCACCACAGCGGATGACTACAACACATCTCACCACACCCGCTAAACAAAAAGGATGAACAGCAGGATAGGAAACATGATTCGTACTAAGCTATTCGACACAATTCGACCTATACAAGCCGTACATTTACATTCGATTCGTTGACACTGCGCCGCGTCGACACCTTTCGGCAGCACCTGCAATCAACAATTCGTCCTAAACAATTCAACATTAAATTCGTCTACGCAATTGGCTTCTCAACTTTCGCTTCTACACTGCGCCGTGACTTTCCTTCTTTTTGCTTCGATCATCATCGTTCCGCCTGCGCCGACTTACATCGATACAACGCATTCTACCTCGATTCGACGCGATATATCTTCAAAAACACATTGTATTGTAGATGGACGATTCTTTTGCAATTCAGAGTTTCTGACACAGAACTTGGTGGCGGTACAGGCCAGGGATACTGAGGGCAAAGACCTCGTCCTGGCCTCAGCATACTTTCCGGGAGAGACAGCGACGGCGCCCCCGGAGGCGGTGGAAAGGCTGGTAGAGCACTGCAAACGACACAAGCTCCCCCTCATCATCGGCTGCGATGCTAACGCTCACCACACAGAATGGGGCAGCACCGACTGCAACGCGAGAGGTGAGTCCCTATTAGAATATGTTTTAGGCAGTAATTTAGCGATTGAAAATGTAGGGTGTGAACCCACTTTCGTTACTATTAACAGGAGGGAGGTGCTGGACCTCACCTTGAGCAATGGGCCTGCAAATGGATTGGTCTCGCAATGGAGAGTCTCTACGGAGCCCTCCTTGTCAGACCACAGGATTTTAAGGTTCACGCTAAGGGCAGAGGTCAGGAAACTCCCCCCCAGGCGCAACCCTCGGAAGGCGGACTGGGATGCCTTCAGGATTATACTAGGTGAGGAATTGGGCAGGGGGGAGCAGACCGATAACAACGTGTCATTCCCAGGCTTGGAGAGTAGGCTATCTAAGCTAAACGAGTCTGTCATTAACGCTTATCATGGCAGCTGCCCCCTACAAATGACCACAGACAGGCGAAACAGTCCCTGGTGGTCCAGGAAACTATCAGACCTCCGGAAAAAAGTACGCATACTATTCAACAAAGCGAAGCGTACGGGGGTCTGGGAGGAATATAGGAGCTATCTCACTTTATACAATAAGGAGATCAGGTCTGCAAAGCAGGCTAGCTTCAGGAGATTCTGCGAGAACGTTACCTCAACGCCAGAGGCGGCCCGGCTGCATAAAGCTCTGGCCAGAGGCACCATCGACGCAGTATTAGCAATCAAAAGAGGAGATGGGACATTCACGACCAGCGCAGAGGATAGAGCGACGGAGCTTCTGCGGGCGAACTTCCCGGAGACGGTTCGAGAAGACCAGTGTCTACCTGCGATCGAACACAGGCCATCCCGCGAGGATTGGAGTATCGCCAAACGGCTTTTTACGGCGGACTCGATCCGGTGGGCAATGGCCTCGTTTGAGAGATTCAAGTCTCCAGGAGTGGATGGTATTTTTCCAGCGCTATTACAGCAGGTGGGTAGGAAAGACTACTCATTGGCGAAATCTTTCAGGCTAATCAGTCTAACGTCTTTCCTACTAAAAACCATGGAGAAGATCGTGGACCATGAAATAAGGTCAACAGTGCTGAAGAGAGCACCCCTGCATGCGGCTCAGCACGCCTACAGAGCGGGTAGATCCACTTACACTGCTCTGTACCAGATAACCTCTGAAATAGAGAGTTCACTGGAGCATGGAGAGGTGATGCTTTGCGCGTCCTTAGACATCGAAGGTGCCTTTGACAACACGTCTAATAAAAGTGTAGCCAAGGCACTGGAGAAAAGGAAAGTGGCAGCACCGGTGCGCAGATGGATTGAATCTCTATTGCGTACCAGAGTTGCTGAGACCACAGTAGGTGACAAGAGGATTCGTCTTGGCACAACAAGAGGCTGCCCACAGGGAGGTGTGTTATCACCCCTTCTATGGAGTCTAGTTGTAGACGACCTGTTAGTACTGCTAACGAACAATGGGATCCGCTGCCAAGGGTATGCGGACGACATTGTAATTATAGCAAGAGGCAAATACGAAGATACTCTCTGTGACCTAATACAAAGAGGTCTAAACCTGGCGAAGATGCGGTGTAAAGAGGTTGAATTAAACATCAATCCCTCCAAGACGACCGTAGTGCCGTTTACGAGACGCAGGTCCTTACCCGGTCTCAGGAACCTTACACTTGGGGGCAGAGAGATAGGAATGACCGGAAGTGTCAAATACCTAGGGTTAATGCAAGACTCTACGTTGCGGTGGAATCAGCATGTAAACCTGACCCTGGTCAAGGCAACAAAAGCTTTAATGGTGTGCAACCGGCTGGCGGGCAAGTCCTGGGGCTATAAGCCAAGGATCCTCAGGTGGTTGTACACCATGATAGTGCGACCAATAATCACATACGGGGCGGTGGCCTGGGCCTCACTAGCGTCGCAGACTTCGGTTAAGACCAAGCTATCGAAGCTGCAACGGCTAGCCTGTCTCTGCATGACGGGCGCAATGCGTACCTGTCCAACGGCAGCACTGGAGGTTCTGATGGAGCTTACTCCGCTTCAGTTGGTTATCGGTCAGGTGGCCAAGCACACAATTCTGCAAATAACGGCAGAGGGGTGGGGCAAAGGTAGGATAATCTCGTCCCAGAGGATGGAAAAGATAAGTGGCGATGTACCATCAGCCCTCCTCCCGAGGGACAGCACTACCAAAACAGTTAACTTCAAGAAGAAGTTTAAGGTCACCCTCGGCAACAAAGACGAGTGGAATGATTCCAACCTCGAACTGAAGGAATAGTACGCTAAGGTGGTACACCGACGGATCGAAAATGTCGGAGGAAATCGGTGCGGGGATCGCGGGCCCACGCATTAAGCTCTCCATACCCATGGGAGTGTTCCCAAGCATTTTCCAGGCAGAAGTTTTTGCCATAAGTCGGTGTATAGAAATAAACCTCCATCGCAACTATCGCAATGAGAGAATAGCCATTCTCAGCGATAGCCAAGCGGCGCTAAAAGCGATATCTTCTTACGAAATCAAATCGCTATTAGTGCAGGAGTGCAGGGAGAGGCTGAACAGCCTTGCAGAACGTAACCAGGTACACCTAATCTGGGTGCCTGGGCACAGAGGTATAGCCGGTAATGAACTGGCGGATGAGCTAGCCCGCTCCGCAGCCTCCACCAAGATGGTGGGACCGGAACCCTTTATTGGGGTAGGTCCACATACCATAAAGGAGCTACTTCGCAGGGAAGAAGGAGTGGGCAGAGAGGAGCATTGGCGGCAAACGCGTGGTATGAGACATGCCAAGTTGCTAATGGGAGGATACAATCTAAGCAGGTTCAAGGTTATAATAAACCTCCCCAGGAACAAACTCAGGCTACTGGTCGCATGGTATACCGGCCACTGCAAGCTGAATAGGCACCTGTACAACATGGGCCTATCCTCTTGCATTAACTGCCGGTTCTGCGACTTGGAGCTTGAAATTCAGGAGCACCTGCTGATTGATTGCACAGCAGTCTGTAGACGCAGGACTAAGGCCCTCGGATCAATGCTTCCGGATAGGGATCGCATAGCCTCACTAGCGCCCAGAAGTCTATTGAACTTCATCGTTGCGCTGGGGCTAGGTGAGTCTATGTAGGTTAGGAGAGGGCACAATAGACCAAAGGTCGCGGTGCATTCCTCGTATTAATCAATCAATCAATACCCAACATTTAGTATGAATAAAAATTACTAAATAGTGGTTATTTATTATATGGAGAAACTATTTACATCTTTTTAAAGAATATTATAACAACTGACTTTTGTCCTTTCAATACCCAATAATAGGATTTAAGCTTGTTAGCTCTCAATCATTAAATGTTTTTAATCATTTTCCATTGAAAATAAAACTATGATGCTTAAAATTACAAAACGTTTCATCAAATACCTTTAAATTTCACAAATTTATTTAATTTTCATTGTTTTACATTTTTTATAGGTGGTCTTGAACGATGCAACAAATCCCTCCGTTTACATATCTTTTTGGTAAGGTTTCAATCTGGCCATCGCTCGTTTCCAATTGCTAAACGTCAAAACCTCCTGAACTCGATCAACTGTCAAAGTTTTGGTGGTTTTAACGTTTAGCAATTGTTCTCTCACTTCCAGTGAGAGAGGAGTTGAACATCTCTTTATCTCATGGTGTATGGGCGAAACGAATTCACACCGATCGAACGCCCCTGTGTCGTGTATGGGCACTTTTAATGATCCCGTTACATTAACGGGAACTGCAAAAACATAAAAGAATTTATAATAAAAATATTTGAATCGTAAAACGACAGCCAAAGATAAGTGGTGTGTATTAAGTTACACTTTCATAAATCGAGTCGGAAATTAAACACAAGTCCTTACGGGCATCTCGACAGGCAAACATGTATTGTATACTAACTGTTTTGCTTTGCGTATTGCGTGTGGAGACTCCATATTGCTTATGGAATACTAATTAGTAGGGGTACGGGGCCGCCGCTAACGGGGCATCTCGACAGGATAGAATTTATAGAATACTAACTGTCAAACGTATTGCTATTGCCATTGCCAAATCTGTATGTGGGCATTTGTTATCATAATATAATCATTTGCGCAAATGCGTAAGGTATGTAGGTTCGAGCTAAGGTAGCGCATGCTTTGAGCTCTTGAAAAATTTATTTCATCATTTGCGAAATGCCGTCGAGTAGGTAGCTGATGTAGCGAATGTTTTGAGCTCTTGAACTCCTTAAATATTTTATGTGGAAAATAAAAAAAGGATAAAGATCCCTTTTTTCACGAATGTATTTCTGGGATAAATAAGAAGTCATATTTTTGGACTACTATATAATAATTGCGGCATAACTTTTATATACCAATTCAAATAATAAATTTAAAATGAGCAATAATATTATCATTTATGCTTGTATAAGTTTATTAAATTTAAGACTTCGCTCATTCCCAACCCAATTTGCATAATTTTTCTGTCAATTAACAATATTAAACTAAATATTAATTTTTTGAAAAAATGTTATTTCGCAAATGTACTTTATTTTTATAATATAACACAACCGTCTTAATACTCGCTCTTCTACTTTTCCTATTACCGAAATACTGTCGGCATATGTGCAAATGGGATATGTTGCCTCCTCGAAATTTTCATAGAAATGAAAACAGCGCTGTCAAACTGCTGAAGTGACATCTTATAGCTTATGATATATGGCAAACTAGTTAGTATTCTATATCTAGTAAGCAATGAGCAATGTGGAGTCTCCACAGGCAATAGGCACGGCAATACAGGTATAGTAGTATTCTATAAATTCTATCCTGTCGAGATGCCTCGTAAATCTTATGTGGCCATTTGTTATCACAGCATAACCATGTGCGAAAAGCCGTCGTGTAGGTAGGTTCGAGCTGATGAAGCGTATGTTTTGAGCTCTTGAAAACTTTATTTTACATTTGCGAAACTCCCTCGGGTAGGTAGGATCGGGCTGCTGTAGCGCATTTTTTGAGCAATTAAACTGTTTAAAGTTTTATATGGATGAAAAAAATTTATATGGAATATAAAAAAAGGAGAAATATACTTTTTTCTACAAATGTATTTCTTGTAAAAAAAAAAGATTTTATAGTTTCGGACTATGATAATAATTGCATAAATTGTATATACCAATTAAAATAATAAATTTGATATGAGCAATGATAATTCGATTTATGCTTTTATACGTTTATTAAATTTAAGATGTCGCTCATTCCCAACCCATTTTGCATAATTTGGGTTGGGTTTATTTTAGTATCTCATTTTCACTGCTTATTCCTCTTAAATGCGTGCACGGATTTTTTTAAATTTATATAGCACGGATAGCCAATGAATTAAACTTTGGTTTAAATGTAAATTTATTGTTAAATGTTAATTTGTTCTTTAGATATAAGTAAGTAATTTGTTCTTTAGATAATAAGCAACAAACGCACTTTTTCACATTTGCTCAAACAATGGCTCTCTTCTCTTGAAGTTTTTGTTGCACTGATTGCAAAATATTTAACCAACTTAACACACACACATTCTTTGAAATATGTTTAATTGAATTAATGATAAATTATGAATTTTAAGTTGCAATTTTATGTACAATTTAATAAATAAAAGACATAGGACTCTTTTCGAATCGAAGGTTGAAAGTATTAACAAAATACGTCCATATAACGAAAATTTGGAATGAAAAATCGCGCGATTTTTCGCTATATGGACGTATTATATTGCCCACTTTTCAGGGTCTTGTATAAATGGTTGGTTGGGTTATCTTGGTATTACCGATACATACGCAATTTTTAATTTTCAGTGTTTTTATTATTTAAATAAAGTGGATTTACTCTTTAATTCATTGAAATAATAAAAATACTAAACATGAGTGACTCTAATGCGTAAAAATACATACATTTTATAATAATTAGTGAAAATTGTTTGGAAAAACTACGATTTTACACCATTTTCAGGAGGCTGCCCTAGAGCCCCCCGTAGTCCTAGGGGGGAAGGGTGCTATTATTCAAAAGCTCCATTCATTACCTTTCAAATGAGGGGGGTAGCAAGCCCCCAGCGCCCTCCTCCTTTGCGCGAAACCTCTTCAAAATGGGATACTAAAGTAAACATTCCCCCATAATTTTTGTGTACATTAACAATATTAAACAAAATATTTATTTATTTGGAAAAATATTATTTTGAAAATCTATGTCATTTTATTAATATAACACAGCCGCCATAATATTCGCTCTACTAAATTTAATATTACCCAAATGAAAATGCCGTCGGTATATGTGTAAATGGGATATGTTGCCTCTTAGAAATGAAAACTGCTGAAGTGTCAGCTTATTGATTTCAATATATGGCATACTAATTAGTATTCCATATATTGCTTTCCATAAGCAGTAGGGAGTCTCCACAGGCAATAGGCACCGGAATACAGTTAGTATAACATAAATCTTATCCTGTCGAGATGCCCCGTTATTGTAAACACTAGACATGGCCAGACTTAAAATTGAACTTGAAATTGCCGAATATTAGAGTTAAATCCTTCTGGTATAAACAGAACCTAGTAAAACAAATTAGTTATTACTTTGAGATGAAAGAAGCACTTGTGCATCGATACACTGAATATGTTAAATCGATAGTGTGCACATTGAATTTCTCAAACAGTACATAAAAAATATGATTTAACAAGTGTTCAATAATTGTATTTAAAGCAATTGTGAAATCTCATCCCCTTAATTTGTGTAAGTTTAAGTGCCAATATAACTATGGACTTAGCGGGCAAGCGAATGTTCTAAATGATTTTATGTTATTGTATACGTTCTTGTCGCCGATGTTAAGAGTATATCAAATTAATAAGCTTAGTATATTCGCAAAATAGAAAGTGAAAAATTCTAACACAAAATAAAAACAGTGAAATACGTATTTAAAGTGTGGGCTTGTTGCTTTAGAATACCCTCCCTGGATTTATGGGGATAAAATGGGTATTGGTTTAAAGTAGAAGTTTTCGCTGTTTAAAAGCCTTAATGGCACGATTATGGTTCGGTTGGGATTTACAATAGCATCACCCAATTTCGGGACAAAATGGGTATGAACAGATAGAGGGGTCATCCAGATCAAGAAAAAATAGTATGTATATATATATTGTTGCTGAAGACTTATGGTTTTTGAGATTTTGCGGCGCGGAAATAATTAAAATAAAGCTTTATTTACAACAAATATTAAACAAATTAATATACAGAAACGTTATAGTGAAGTGTTCGTAAGTGAAAAGTGCATAATATAAGTGAAAAAGTTATTCACAATATACAAATTACCAATGTAAAAGTTATCAATTTTTCAACTTTAAATGCAAATATCTTTAAAACTATAAGTCAGCGGCAACTATATATATATATATTTTCGTGATCTGGAGAACGTCACCTTTCCAGTGATACCCATTTTATCCCCGAAATCCGATTTGCATTTAAAGTTCAATTATTTAAAAAGCGTGTTTCTCCGATTTGTAATGAATTTTACACTTACATTTTTAACTTTTATATCCACTAACACTTCACTAATTCGTTTCTAACTATTTATTTGGCTGCAATTTAGAAAAAATCCCCCGATTTCGGGGTTAAAACGAATATGTACGGATAGGGGAGGTCCTGCAGATTAAGAATATATATATGTATATGTATGTACATATATAGTTGCCGCTGACTTATGGTTTTTGAGATATTTGCATTTAAAGTTCTAAAAATCAACTTTAAAATAGGATTTATTACTTATATTTTTAACTTTTATATCCACTAACATTTCACTAATTCGTTTCTAATCATTTATTTTATAATAAATAGTACAAAAATAGCTTTAATTCCATATCAAACTTTAGTTAAAATCCATTTATTCATAAAATAAGAAAATGGTTGCAAATAAGCAAAAAATTAGTGTTACCACATGTTGTAATGGAATAAAAATAAGGAAAAAGAAAGATTATGACGTCATAACTAAATTCATTATCGTGTAATGAGTAATGTAAAACCTTTCAAAATCTCATTATCTTGATAAATCCCGGTGTTGGATTGGTCAGGGTTATTTTTTTTGAAGCGCGGCCGAAGGCCGCCAACGCAAACAGGAGTTCAACGCAAAAGAACTGAGCAAGCCCAGGTGTTGGTCCGACCGAGGGTTATTTTTTTTTGAAGCGCGGCCGAAGGCCGCTAACGCCGAAAGGAATTATATGCGGAAAATTAATGTGTTATATATATCCTGTCATTGGAGTATTATTTGTTTTCTTTATTTCTTTTGGTTCTTCTGTAAAATATGATAGGTATACATTAGGTTTCGCATTACTCATTACACGATAATGAATTTACTTATGGCGTCATAATCTTTCTTTTTCGTATTTTTATTCCATTACAACATATGGTAACATAAATTTTTTTTTGTTTTCAACCATTTTCTTATTTTATTAATAAATGGATTTTAACTAAAGTTTGATATGGAATTAAAGTTATTTTTGCATTATTTATTATAAAATAAATGGTTAGAAACGAATTAGTGAAGTGTTAGTGGATATAAAAGTTAAAAATATAACTACAAAATTCATTATAAATGGGAAAACACGCATTATAAATAGTCTAATTTTGAACGTTGAATGAAAAAATTTCAAAAACCATAAGTCAGCGGCAACTATATGTGTATATTTTTTTAATCTGGAGGACCTCCTCTATCCGTACATACCCATTTTAATCCCGAAATCCGGGGATGCTATTCTAAAATTTACCCCAACCCTTTTGTTATTGTGTGAAAAAAATAATTGAATAAAAGTTATTTTTGCACTATATAATATAAAATAAATGCGTAAATCTTAGAATAGTGTCCCCGGATTTCGGGGTTAAAATGAATTTTTGAACTTTAAATGCAAATATCTCAAACATCATTAGTCAGCGGCAACTATATACGGTGGTCCACAAAATAATAGGAGTGCCAATATGAAAAATATGTTTGGCTGCATAACTTTTTTAAATCACATGTAAATGACGCGAAACAACGATATACATAAATTAAAAACACACGCATTAAAATACAAAACAAATTTTTATTGTGATTATTGCTATTCTACTTCTGCTTTGCTAGTTCTCGGAGACACTTGTTATTGCTTTCCACAAAATAATAGGAGTGTTAGACATTTCGTTTTCAAAATAGTCCTTAACATAAAAAATTTTCACTAAATTAAAAAAGTAGGTATAGTTCCATAATTTAGCAGCAATTTGAATTAGTTATTATTTTAATTATTCATTAGGTTTTTCTCCAGTGGGTAGAGGAAATCATTGTACAGAGGAAAAGCGGAAAACAGCAAAAAAAATTCAGAAAACTAAGTAAAACTTATAAAGAAATCCAAGAAATCGTAAAATGCTCTCCTCAAATGATAGCAAATTCCTTAAAATATAGAAACAAAAATGAAACTCGTAGATGAAAGCGCAAAACATCCACTGCCGACGATTACAATGTAGTACGCAACTGCAAAATTAATCCTTTTGCTTCAGCCAAGAGCATCCATGACGAACTAAATTTGTCAGTTAATACTGAAACTGTTCTTAGGCATTTCGGGCATAACAAATTATTTGCCTGAAGGCCAAGAAAAAGACCCACATTAAAAAGAAGCACAAGGAAGCCCACATACAATTTGCAAAAGAGCATGGCTCCTAACCCGCGTCTAAATGGCGAAACATATTGTGGTCAGACAAATCCAAAGTTAAGTTATTTGGTAGTACAGGCTCTAGGAACTTTGACCGAGGTCCTACTAACTCAGAATATAATCCCCGGTTTACCATAAAAACCGCTATACATAACGATGCCAAATCATGTTATGTGGTCGTTTTTCACATTGTGGTGTTGGCCCAATTCACTTAATTGAAGGCATCATGGACCAAAGAGATATGGGTATATCAACAGGATAATGACCCTAAACATACAAGCAAGTGCGCAAAAAAATGGTTTGGGGCCAACGGAGTTGAGGTTATATGGTAACCTGCTCAGTCTCCTGACCTCAACTCCATTGAAAACTTGTGGACAGCTATCAAGAAGTAGCTGAAGAGAAACCAACCACTTCGAAAGATTTATGGCAAGTAGGGAAAGAGGCTTGGAAAGGAATACCAATAAATGCTGGGCTAAAAAAATCGAGGTTATTCAACGAAATATTAATTATTTTAAACTGAAACTTTGGAAGCATTATTTATTAAAATTATAGAACGGTCTGGTATTACATAAAATTCTCCTATTTTTTTGTGGAACAAATTTTTTAATTTACTTGATATAAACTGCGATATAAAATTTTGTTTATATTTAATTGAAATAGATGAAATCTGGAAATATTAATAGATCTTTAGCAAATTACATTGTGCAAAAATTTTGAAACAAAAAAACATTTTTGTTAATGAAAATTAACAATTTGTTTTTCTCACGTGGTCACTCCTGTTTTTTTGTGGACAACTGTATATACATATATACTTTCTTGATATGGAGGACCTCCTCTATCCGCACATACCCATTTTAACCCCGAAATCGCGGGATGCTATTCTAAATCCCAGCGTAAATAATACCCACAAGACTGGAAATAAAGAACACATTTTTAGTTTTCCGCATAAAAATCGTTTCTGCGTTGGCGAACTTCAAAAAAATAACCCTGGTCGGACCGACACCTGGACCGACACCTGGTAAATATACAAGAAAATATATAATTATAGCCGCCGCAAACTTAGTTTTAGAGAATTATGCATTTAAAGTTCAAAATTTCGCTAAATTAATTTTGTAATTTCTCGATTTATAGTAACTTTTTCTTTCATAACCTTTTCTTAACCGGGAGCATAAGCGTCTCTCTGTGTAGGTGTTCGATAGGAGCCATCAAAAGGCATCCCGTCGTGGCACGGAGTTCAGTATTCTGGCAGGTCTGGAGATTCCTCATCTGCGTACCACTGCATCCAGGCGACCATATAGGTGTTGCGTAGTTGAGGACCGGCCGGCCGATTGCCTTGTATGTTGCCAACAACGTTTCTTTGTCTATTCCCCATGTGCTGCCAAATAGCGACTTGGGGTTTTTGTGGCGTCTCTGTACCTTGGCAATAATCGCGTTCGTATGGGGAGTGAAAGAGCATAGACTATCGAAAGTTACACCTAAAATCTTAGGATTATTTACAGTCGGAAATTTCACGTCAACGATTTCAATATTAAGCTCAAGTCTGTCTATACTCCTTCGTCCAGTTCGTAAAAATGGTCGCTGTGGATTTAGGGGAAAGTGTGAGGTTACGTGCAGTGAGGAAACGAGAAAGGTCGGAGAGGTAGCTGTTTACCTTCGAACACATCCCATCGATTAAATTGCCCGTCGTCAATATCGTAGAATCATCTGCGTACGAGGTTATGGAAACCCCCGCTGGTGGCTTCGAGAGTTTCGAGATGTAAAAATTAAACAGTAGCAGGGAGAGGACACCACCCTGCGGAACCCCCTGTTTAATTCTTTTCAGTTTGGATGTTTCACCTCGAAATAGTACGGATGATTGACGACCGTTCAGGCAGTTCATGGTCCACCTCTTTAACCCTGGAGGAAGCGTGGTTTTTTCTATGTCCTGCAATAGCGTTGTGTGGTGGATTGTGTCGAAAGCTTTTGGCAAGTCCAACGCTACGAGGATCGTTCTCTCGCAGAGTGGCTTCTGGTTGAGGCCTCTAACTATCTGAGCGTTTATGACGCTAAGTGCTGTGGTAGCAGCAAGGCCTCAAGTGTCTTCACTACTGGGGAGAGGAGAGTTATCGGTCGATAAGATTCCCCTTTGTTGGCGGGTTTCCCAGGTTGGAGTAGTGGGACCACTCTTCCGACTTTCCACACATCGGGTATTTGAAGAGTGGTCAGCGACAAACCTTGAGGACCTTGGTGAGGTAGCTTACTCCCGTCGAGCCAAGATGCTTTAACATTAGCATGTTGATTCCATCAGGGCCAATGGATTTGGAAGATTTAGCTTTGTTGATTACACTCTGAACCTCCTCATCGGTGAAAGTAAATAGCGCGCAGTCGTTTGGCATTTTGCGCAGCCGTCGGTTAACACATCTCTTGGCTTTGTCTAACGAAGGGTGCAGTGTAAACTGCCGGCTAAAGTAGCTCACGCACTTCTTCGGGTCCGAAGAGACATGACCATTGAATTGAACCTCAACTCGGTCGTCGTGTCTCTTCGGGTTAGCCAAAGCTTTGACAGCAGCCCAAAGCTTACTCACACCGGTGGAGAGGTTAAAGGACTTCAGGTGCTCTATCCATTTCGTCCGCTTATGTTGATTTACCATACGCAGAATCTCCAAATTGAGATCCCTTATTCGAGGATCCCCGGAATCGGCATGGCGTAAGGTGTCGCGCTCATTAGCTAAAACGGCTGCTTCGGCTGGAAAATTGGGGCGGACTTCCGCTATTCTTCCAGCCGGGATGATGCGAGCGGTAGCTGCTGCTATCACCTTGCGCAAATGACGTTCGCCAACGCCTACGTCCGTACTTGTATGTATCTACAATGGGATGTTGTGACAAAATGTGCCCACATACAGATTTGACAATGGCAATAGATTTGACAGTTATGTGCTGAACACATAGAGATCGACACGACATGAACGTACGACAATGAACTGTCACGCTCTGAACACATAGAGCGCGACAGACTGCAAGTGCCATCTGTCAAATATTAAAATACACACGTTCTTATGGACACAATTATTGAGACACAGTTCTCCTCCCAATATGTGAGGGAAAACCTTACGAGTTTGCTTTGGGGCTCGTCAGAAACTATAACAGAGGGATCAATACCTTGGCCTGACGAGTGGTCGACAGCAGAATGGAGGACGACGAGTCTTAAAAATTCATCCGGAAGGAGGGCTTCCGTCTGAGCTATCAGTTTAGCAGGTAGTCATGAAGCCATACAAGCCGAAGACTACGGAAAAGGAAGACGCGGAGGCCACAGTGGAAGTCCCAGCTGTGGAGCCGACCGTGCAAGAGGTGGTGCTACCCTCTACGCAAGAGCTTTTAGAGGGACTTCAGGACCTAGATGGTATTGCGAGGGACGGGGCAGATGAAGACCGGTTCATCATTGAACCGATCCTATAGTGTTCGCAAGTATGGAAGTAGCCCTGGTGAACCCTCACGACACTGAATGGGGGAGTACAGACTGCAATGCACGAAGTGAGGTGGAGGACAGCAAAGGTGATCTTTATACCGACGGTGGGAAGGAAAGACTACTCACTGGCTAAATCCTTTACACCGATTAGTCTAACTCCCTTCCTACTAAAGAGTATGGAAAAGATCTTGGAGTCTAAGGTCGAAGGCTCTTATAACTGCACCCCTGCATGCGAATCAGCATGCATACAGAGCAGGCAGATCGACCAACACGATGTCGTCGACCTAGCCAAGGAAAGACCTCTTGATGCTCGTAGGAGGCGGTTCCGCTCCAAGCAGGTGGCTGCAAGGTGGTTTCTACGAAAACATCGCAGCAGCTATCGATATGCGTTCCCGATTCATAAGTGCAACTATCTCCTCGATCTTGCTCTGGAGTCCAAGTCAGAGTGGGAGTGGGAGCTATGTTGCCTGTTGGAGTTCCTCTGTTGCAACTCCGCATTCAACTGACAGTTCTGTGACAGACAGTGACAGGTCAGTTCCTCCCGCATTTGGGTTTTAACCACAACCACCACAAATCTCCACAAAGGGCTATTGCTCCCTGTGGTACCAGAATTAAGTCTCCAGTCAGACCTCGTAGCCGAAGCTACTACCAGTTGAGCTTCCATACAGCTCTGGACTGGTAGCCAGGATATTAGACGTCTCTTACGACAGGCATGCCTTACTACGGGTATATTCGGTTTCCACCCCGAACCCAAGGGGGTCCCCCCTACACGCAGGGGGAAGGTTTTATAAGTACAAAAAAAGAAATCTCTTTTTTAAAAATCACTTTTTACACTCGTAGTGAGCATCATTTATGTGCTAACATATATGAGGAAATGGAGCGCCGCCATATGATAATAAGTAAATATGAGCAATTCGCTGAAATTTCTCTTTTTCGCTATAACTCCACTTTCTTTAATTAGCACTCTAATTATAATTGTCAACTATGTCAATGTCGTCATATATCTCGTACAGCTCATCGTTCCATCGAATGCGATATTCGTCGTGGCCAATGCGCAAAGGACTATAAACCGTTCGCAGAACCTTTCTCACGAAAACTCGTAACGTCGAATCATCGGTTGCTGTCATCGTTCAAGCCTCTGCACCATATAGCAGGACGGGAATTATGAGCAACTTATAGAGTTTGGCTTTTGTTCGTCGAGAGAGGACTTTACTTTTCAATTGCCTACTCAGTCCGAAGTAGCACCTGTTGGCAAGAGCACTCATGCGTTGGATTTCCCGGCTGACATTGTTGGTGGTGTTAATGCTGATTCCCAAATAGACGAAATTATCTAACACTTCAAAGTTATGACTGTCAATAGTGACTTGAGAGCCAAGTCGCTAGTGCGACGGCTGTTTGTTTGATGACAGGAGATATTTCGTCTTGCCCTCGTTCACTGCCAGACCCATTTTCTGTGCTTCCTTGTCCAGCCTGGAGAAAGCAGAACTAACGGCGCGGGTGTTGAGGCCGATGATATCAATATCATCGGCATACGCCAGAAGCTGTACACTCTTATAGAAGATGGTACCTTCTCTATTTAGTTCTGCAGCTCTAACTATTTTCTCCAGAAGCAGGAGGTTTGGAGAGGTCCTTCCCGATCCTGACGGAGCTTTTGGTGTTAGTCAACGTCAGTTTACACAGCCGTATTAGTTTGCGGGGATACCAAATTCAGACATCGCGGCATAAAGGCAGCTCCTTTTTGTGCTGTCGAAAGCAGCTTTGCAATCGACGAAGAGGTGGAGTATGTCGATTCTCCTTTCACGGGTCTTTTCCAAGATTTGGCGCATGGTGAATATCTGGTCGGTTGTTGATTTGCCAGGTCTAAAGCCACACTGTTAAGGTCCAATCAGTTTGTTGACGGTGGGCTTTAATCTTCACACAATACGCTCGATAGAACCTTATATGCGATGTTGAGGAGGCTTTTCCCACGGTAGTTGGTGCAGACTGTGGGGTCTCCTTTTTATGGATTGGACAGAGCACACTTAAATTCCAATCGTTGGGCATGATTTCGTCCGAACATATTTTACAAAGAAGCTGATGCCTGCTCCTTATCAGTTCTTCGCCGCCGTGTTTGAATAGCTCGGTCGGTAATCCATCGGCCCCCGCCGCTTTGTTGTTCTTCAGGCGGGTAATTGCTATTCGAACTCCTTCATGGTCGGGCAATGGAACGTCTGCTCCATCGTCATCGATTGGGAAATAGGGTTCGCCATCTCCTGGCGTTGTGCGTTCACTGCCATTCAGCAGGCTGGAGAAGTGTTCCCTTTATAATTTAAGTATGCTCTGATCATCGGTGACTAGATCACCTTTGGGGGTTCTACAAGAGTATGCTCCGATTTTGAGACCTTCTGTAAGCCGCCGCATTTGTTCGTAGAATTTTCGAGCATTACCCCTGTCGGCCAGCTTATCAAGCTTTTCGTACTCACGCATTTCGGCCTCTCTCTTTTTCTGTCTGCAAATGCGTCTCGCTTCCCTCCTCAACTCTCGGTATCTATCCCATCCCGCACGTGTTGTGGTCGATCGTAACGTTGCGAGGTAGGCAGTCTGTTTTCTCTCCGCTGCGACACGGCACTCCTCGTCGTACCAGCTGTTCTTTTGTACTTTCCGAAAACCAATGGTTTCGGTTGCAGCTGTACGTAAGGAGTTTGAAATGCCGTCCCACAGTTCCCTTATACCGAGTTGGTGACGAGTGCTCTCAGAGAGCAGGAGTGTAAGCCGAGTAGCAAATCGTTCGGCTGTCTGTTGTGATTGCAGCTTCTCGACGTCGAACCTTCCTTGTGTTTGTTGACGTGCGTTTTTAATGCACAGAGGCGGGTGCGAATCTTGGCTGCAACAAGATAGTGGTCCGAGTCGATGTTAGGACCTCGGAGAGTAAGCACGTCTAGAACACTGGAGACGTGTCTTCCGTCTATCACAACATGATCGATCTGGGTGGTGGCTTTTCGATCCGGAGACAGCCAGGTAGCTTGATTTATTTTCTTGTGCTGAAATCTAGTACTACAGATAATCATATTTTAGGCCCAGGCGAAGTCGATCAGCTTCAACCCATTTGGGGATGTTTCGTCGTGGAGGCTGAATTTACCAACCGCTTCAGTGCTAAAGATACCTTCTTTGCCCACCCTGGCGTTAAAGTCACTAAGCACGATTTTGGCAACGTGGTGGTGGCAAGCGCTCATAGAAAGGCATCTTTGGTCCCACCGATATGTTGAAGAACCTTGCTTTGATGCGGATTGTGGCTAGACGTTCATTCACAGGAGTGAATGATAGTACTCGGCGACGGAGTCTCTCTCCCACCACGAATCCAACACCAAACGTACGCTCCTTTATATGGCCACTGGTAAATGCCACAAGGACCAACTCGTCTCTGTCCTTGTCCCGTCCATCTCATTTCTTGGACGGCGGTGATGTCAGCCTTTATTTTCACGAGGACATCAACCAGCAGCGGCAACCAGCAGCGGCGCGGCTTCCCAATTAAAGGGACCGTTACATTCCAGGTGCATGCCCTCATTTCGTAGTCCTTAGTTCGTTTGCCATGGTCGCCATCAAAGGGGGTCTCTCATCCGAAGGCTGGATGCTACCTTTCATTGGGGGTGTTTTTTTATGTGGCGGGTCCCAAACCCAGCGCACAACCCTATGTAGGGGATGTTTCGCCTTCTCACTTTCATATGTTGAACATGTTACATCACCTAGTATCTTAAATTTTTAATTTCGCGTAAATATATTCAATTAATTAAATTTCGCTTGAAATTGTTGAATTTTGAAAAATTGAAAAATTCACAAAGCAAATTTATCCGCGCTTTTAAATTATCAACATATTTGAATATATTACCAGTGATCCATTTTATCAGAGATAAGCTGCATATTTCACAGTATATTTCACAGTATATTTCACCCCGTGGTTAGCCGAACATTTTGGAATTTACTACTCGCCGAACATTGTTGCCACATTTAGATCCAAATATGTTGAACTTCTTTTCATAATTAAAATTACATTCGACAAACCCCGATACCATGAGTTTTACGAACGTTTTTGCAGATCAAACGCTTCTTTCTATTTTTTTTTCACTTATAAGCTTTATTTTGGAGTTCGCCCATTATAGCCAGCTACTCCTAAGTGTTCAGTGTACAGTTTCGTCGCTGAAACGTATTCCAGCATGCTGAGTGAGTCTTTGAATATGCAGAATTTTCTTTAATTTTTCTCACGATAACGGTTTTTATCACGACTTTGAAGTTTTTCCGGCTCTTCTGATCCCAGCACCCCAGCTTCGGCAGAGTTGCTGTAGAATTATTGAAACGCTTCCCATTGTGCATTTTTGATATTTCCTGCAACATCAATTGCGTTCTTTAAGTTCGTAATAATACATTAAAATTTTTTTCTCATGTTTCAAACAATTTAACTTAGCTTTTTCAAACAAGAGACAAGATCACCCGGGTTCTACCAAAATTTTAACTCAGAATAGAACATAAATTGCCCACTGACAGCATAAGAATGCCAGCAAAAACAACAACAATTTTAAAAAACCTTTTAGAAACCAAATTTCCGAAATTTATTTTCATTCAAAATAAGTTTTTTTTTTTATTTAAATCAGAGTTCAAAATTTATTTGAAGTAATAATTAAGTTTCAAAAAAAATTCTGCAAACTAAAAATATTTTAGAATCATTTTACTAAAAAAATATATTTTTCTAATACTTTTGTTGATGGCACTGCATGAAGATTGTGCACCGCATGCAGAAGTAGCGTCGTAGTATCCTAGCGCGTTGACTGAAATTCTCAGTGTAATAACAAAATCTTAAAATTAATGCACTTTTTCTAGTTTCGCTAAAATTGCTATTAGCAAGCAAATTATTTTCTTTTCATTTAATTTGTTTTACGGAAAAGTTTAATAATTTAAATAAGGCAAAATCAATTGCGATTTTTTTTTTGGTTTCTTGGACTTCAAATGTCGAAATTTTACTTTTCATTTATCACAAGCCAAAATACTTAAGATTTGTTTACAAAAAAAGATGTAAGATTAGTTTACAACTCAGCCAAGGGAAAATGTTGCCGTTTGGTACATATTTTTATGGCGTTTTTATTTATCGATGTAAATGCTGCTAATTATTAGGCAACATTATCTTACCTAAATGCTCACATTGAACCTTGTAAATATGAATATTCCAGTTTTCACGAATAAACAAATGCAAACAAAACATGGGGTGGGAGTAGGTTAGGTTTAGCGGATTAAAGTCCCGCACTCCGGCTTTCGATGCTTCCTCCTACTAGAAAAAAAAACCATTCGAATTATTCAGCGTTGAGCTTAGCAAATTTGAACGATTAATAATAAATAGTACAAAAATTTTGTTGAAAAAAAGGTAACTATCACAGAAACGGTAAATAAAAATCCGCTGGACAACTCCCACCACTTACGCTTTGAGAAGAGCAGATAAATGCTACCACTTTTTCTGGTTAGGAGACAACATTTGAATAAAAGAACAAGCTAACCAGAAGTTTGAATATTGAAAATAACACGCTAATTTTAGGCCCCATCGTCCCAAATTTGATACCGATTACGATCAAGCATTTCATTAGTGATTTAGAGCACTTTTAGTATTTTTTAAGAAAACCGTTGTAAAAAGAGTTGGCAGGGATATCATTCGATTTCGACAGGTAAACTTGTGACCAAAAATTGTCCAAATAAGACGAAAACTTTTCAAGTCTGCAGATACCGAATATGTGGATCAAAGTTTCTATTACAAATACAAATTATTGTAGAAATTCCCATGAATCCTTTCCAAAAAATATTATACCTGTATGTCAAAAATGGATTGAATCGAATCAATAATTTCTTTAGCCCCATAACCAGTTGAATTTAAATCGTATTTTGCTAATAACATCTTTGTGCCTCAAATTGATAAATTCGGGTGAAAACTATACTCCATATAATCTACAAACCTTATGTACCTGAAAGTATTTCCTTGGCTTTGATCCTGGCAAGTTGCAGGCGTATGAAGTGTTGGGTTACACCCGAACTTAGCCTTTCCTTAATTGTTTTAATCATTTTTATTATACTTGTATATATTTTTCAGTATCTATGAAACTGTTGATTCTTTTGTCAGAGCCATTCAGTTTCAGTACGAGTGAAAAAGGTACACACATGTAAACATACAGGCGAAGCTAATAAAAGCGTCGTAAGATCAGCCAAATGTACTGTGGTCCAGATATTTGGTATCTGGGTCTTTGAAGTGGAATTTTATCCTGATATATTCATTAGTGTTTGATTTGTATACTGGTCGTAAATTAATCAGATGATATTTAAAGTTGTGTTGTATAGGAGACGCAGTTTCTGTTCAATTTTCAAGGAGTATAAAGGAGTGGTTTGCTCTCATACCAAATTATTTCATTAATATATCATTTCAAACATATAATATTTAATACACAATGCACTTACAATTCCTCCTCAATCTTATCGCGCATTCAAAATGTTTATGATGCGTTTGTTACGCTAGTGTTGCTCGAATTTTCGCGTAGAACTTGATTCGCATCAAAGGCAACACTGACGCAGTAACTTCACAACGAACACACCCTAGTTCCTGAGATATAAGATTTCATCCACAGTTGGACAGTGATGCGCCAGTGTTACATTTTTACACTTTTACAACACCAACCTCTCTTGGGTGCTATTAAATATATGTGGCATATGGCCAGCAGTGGCAGCCAAGCGACAGAGGTCAGTTAAAAAGGCAGTCCAGCTTTACAAGGCCGCAATAACCAGAGGTTTACCAAGCCAGAAGCGGTAGATAAAGAGCATATTCATCCCGACCAAAAGCAAGGAGCAGCTCAATATAGTCTGCAATACAAATCTGCCGATTGGGGGATGGAGATTCGTCAATGCATTCGAAAACCCCGCAGCAGTATCTTCAGCTGTTGACACAATAATTTATAGAACTGCTAATAAAAAGTGGAGGAAGGTAAGTGTTTTTCAGGGTCTGAGTTATCAGACAGACTCTTTTAACTTTACACTGAGAGAGAGCTTCTGAGCGACTCTCAAGCAGACGCAGATAAGCCAAAAATTAATGCGTCTTCCTCAAATTAATCTCCATCACAGCAAAAAAGCTTCTCCAGCCCTAATTAACCACATGGCGGCAGGATAGCCTGACATTGTCCTCATTCAGGTGCTAAAGCTTAATGGAGAACGTATTTGCAGATTGAGAACACCTGGTTATAATTTAAGCAGGACAACCGCGAAAATGAGGACAAGTAATGTTTTTATTTTACACAGGTATAGTACTCAGGACTGGCTAGTATCACGCTGTATGTCGTAGGAAGAAGATAAAAAACCATCGTTGGTGATGAAAGAGCTGATACGGAACACCGAAGCATGTAAGTGCTAGATTATACTTGGATGCGACTCCAATGCGCATCACACAGTGTAGGTCAACACGGATATCAAAGAAAGGGGTGAATTGATATTTAACTACTTAATAGGTACTAGGCTGGCTGGAGGTAATATGCCAACATTCATAACAAGAAACTAGTAGAAGGTATCAGACATTACCCTCATGTCTGAAGTATTAAAAAATATGTTTTTGAAGAACACTCCTTTTCCATTTATAAATAAATTTACAACAATTACAAATTATTTCATTTATGTGAGGGACAAAATTATTCAAACAACTCCCAGTCAAGCCATTAAATTAAAAATTATACTAGTGTTCCGAGAAAAAGCAATAACGGAAGCATTTGGAAAGGTGTTCGTTACCACTATGAAAGCTTCACTCAAAATTTATAGTTTTGCATTTAATTTTCGACATTCGGAATTGCGTTATGGATATTTAGAAAAAACTACAGAAGACGAAAGAAAGATATTTTTAAATTTACATAAATAAAACAAATCATATGCCAAAATTGATAAATGAACAGGAAATCGTAAGAAAAATTAAAGGGAATCCCAAACGTTCTTCTAGTCTGGGGGCAGCAGAAGTTTATGTAGAAACTGGGGAAAATCAGGGTTTTCATTTACTACTCCGTAGCAGCAAAATTTCTAGAATTATCGGGAGCCGTAGCAGAGCCATAGCAAAACAATGTGATGTGCTCTGCTCTGCTCGGAGTTTTGTTAGGTAAAGGTTAGGTTAGGCTCTCGCATGTTTAGCATGTAGTATAGCACATGAAAGTTTTAGTTAGCTCTGCTCTACTACCGCTCCCAATTTTGGCACAATTCCGATTTCTTTGGCGCCGCGATTTGAAGGTACCGTTGGAAAGAGGAAGTCCTCCTGATTAAAAAATATAGGTACCGCAAACGCTCAGTTTACGAGATATTCGACCTTAAAGTTAAAAAAATCGCAAAATTCGAACTTTTCAAGAAGTTATTTCACCACGTTAAACCCACTTTATTCACATTTTTCTCTTAAAATTAATTAAATTACACTAGAATCTTTTAAATAAATCCACATCTTACACTTTTAGCAGGTTTTATATTTAAAAAAACTTTATTTTAAAAATTACATTTTACGCTCGTTTGAACCTCATTTGTTTACCAAAAATTACGAAGAAATGGAGCGCTGCCATGTGATGACAAGGCAATTCGCTGAAATTCCTCTTTTTCGCAAAAATTCCTTTATTCATGCATATGGATATATATATTATATTATATAATAATGTTACGTAATAAAGTGTAAGGTTACAGTACAGTACGAAAACTCAAATTTTGTTTCAATGTGAGTGCATGATAACCGTAAAATATAACCACTTTATATCCAAAACTCATATTTTAAATATAGTAATATATATATCGTCACCTAATATACAAACCAATGTATCATAAAAAATAAATTGAAATCGCTGACAGATTTAGATATTACTGTGCAGAAGCGACCTAGAGCATCTGAAGAATCATCAGTTTGACAGACTGTGAACAGACTTGTTAATGTTTGTCGACGGTGGACGTGCCGTTCTGTCTGCCGTGTTCGATTCATTAAAATAAACTCTCTAATATATTTAATATGTGTAGCGCCAAATGATGTCATCTGGAAACAGCTGTTATATTTCTGAATGTTGGCCAAAAAATGTTTAACATTTCCAATCCAAGAAACTAATGAGCGTTTAGGATCTGGTTTTGGGACCAATTGTACCAATTTTACTTTTCCTCAAGCACAACATAATCCAGTAGACTCAAATGTGTATTTTAACGTCTTAAAATATTTACATATTATTTTATTTTTTCCAATTGTTACCGATTTGCGAAACAATTATTAGCAACAATTAGCGAAATGCAGTTCGTTCAAGAATCACAGGAGCACTGCGACTGCGGATTCTGTCAATTTCATTATGTCGTGCTTGCTGTTGTTGTGTTTGATGTGCATGAGCTTGTTGCATTCCAAGCCTTTCTACTTTACCGTCACTCAATAAATAACGCAATTCTGACTTAGCAATACGACTATGTTCTTGATCTGTTTCTCTCTGGTCATCAGTGCGGCTAGTACCTGAGATAGCTCTCGCACTTTTGATTAACTGCGACGACCTAAGTCTGGTCGTCTTTTCCTCGGCGTCGTAAATTGTATTTAATCAAATTTATAAAATTTCTCGCTTACTTAACACCACTCACTCACTCCCTGGCACCAACGGTAAATAAAGATCAGAGCTTTCAAACACTCGCGCATTGAGAATAAACGATAACCAAACCACAGTTTACGACTGTTGTAATTTAATGGCCAGTGATGTAAATATGATACTCTAGCTGACCCGACAAATTTTGTACTGCCTCAATCGATAATTAAAAGAACAAACAAAAGGAATCCGTAATAATGAAAAAATTTCTTTGTACGAATGAAGTTTTATTCTTATTTTCTATTAAGAACACATGATGTTGCTTATTTTTAAAACAGAGGTTCCCAGAAAAACTGCCATTTATAAGGTTTCAATTTGATATTGAAAGACACACACAGTTATAATACAGTCTGTTAATTAATGTGAAGCTTTCAGATAAAAAATATTTTGTTTTGTTTTGTGGCGCGTAAATAAACAAAGATGACGATTTTTCGACGCGCGAACACGCGAAACCGGATTCCGTAAGCTAATTGTCAATAATTGTCCTTTTTGCGATCTGACATCTTTCGAGCGATTGCATATGAGAAACCATGCAGCGGTTCATCGCACGTTCTCGCCCAATATTATCGCTTCGCTTTTTGTGCGGACTTTGACATCCGCTTTAGAGAACAGTGAGTGATTGTTATTTATGGTGAACTTTATTGAATAGTAATAAAGTGTAAATTTACTCTACAAGAAAAGGAGAATGTTTCTCACCTTTTAAACCTTCCTTAGACCCCCACGAACATTTCAAGATCAAGATAAGATAAATCTGTTCAGCCGTTCTCGAGTTTTAGCGAGACTAACGAATAGCAATTCGTTTATATATACATACATACTATATATAGATATAGATAATTCTTCTTGTCAAATGAAAGTGTGTGAATAATTTTTTCTCCCATTAAGTAATAAGTAAATTGTCTACATTTATTTAAAATGCCAAATTGATTTGCTGAATTATTTCTATTTTTAAATACCTAAAATATATGTAAATAAAGATTTCTTTAGAACAAACCTAGTTATAAACTAGTTTTTTATCAATTCAAAGACATAACTTTTATGGTAAACTGCGTGATGTGTTAATAATTATGGTGTCCTGAAACTGCAAAGACAGAAAAGAAAAGGATAAATAAAATATTTGCTATAGAGTTATACCCTCCATAACATTTTTAGTCGATGATCTATCCATCCGACCAGAGTTTAGTGTCTTACTACTTTTTACATTTGCGGCCTTCGGCAGCATTTAAAACACAGAGTCACAACACACCGGGTATTTATAAAGAGACGAGAAATTCTGAAAAGTTTTACATAAATCATCAAACGATTATGGATTTTGTAAAATCTTTTTATTGTACCCTTGCAACCTGTTGCTAGAGAGTATATAGTTTTCTTCTGCTAACAGTTGTATGCATCACCTAAAACTAAAGGAGATAGATATACAGCTATGTATATATATAAATGATCAGGATGTCGAGAAGAGATGAAATCCGGGTGACTGTCTGTCTGTCCTTCCGTCCGTACAAACAAAATTTCGAGTTCGCAGATAGGCATAATCGAACCACTGCCACGTCCACAAACCGCTATTAACCGAAAATATATATTATAAAGTGTCATAACTTCTTTTCTTTAATGGCGAAAAAAATGCTTACGCAGTTATAGCCGAGTTAACACCTACCCGCCAGTCGTTTCTTCTTTTCGCAAGGTGACGCCAATTAGGGATTCTAAGCCAATTAGGGATTCTGTCGAATACTTTCAGAGCTGGAGTGTTTTCGTCCATTTGGACGACATGATCTAGCCAGCGTAGCCGCTGTCTTTTAATTCGCTGAACTATGTCAATGTCGTCGTATAACTCACACAGCTCATCTTTTCATCGAATGCGATATTCGCCGTGGCTAACACGCAAAGGACCATAAATCTTTCGCAGAACTTTTCATCAGATGTTGTCATCGTCCATGCCTCTTCACCGTATAGCAGGACGAGAATAATGAGTGTTGGCAATGTTGGTAAGAGATACTTATATTGGAGAAAGCGGAACTAACGGCGCATTTGTTAATGCAAATGATGTCAATATCATCAGCATACGCCAGCAGCTCTACACTCTTATAGAAGATTCGACCTTCTCGGTTTAGTTCTGCAGCTCGAATTATTTTCTCCAACAGTAGGTCGAAGAAGTCACACGAAAGAAATTCGCCTTGTCTGAAACTTCGTTTGGTATCGAACGGCTCGGAGAGGTCCTTCCCGATCCTGACGAGGCTTTTGGTGCTGCTCCACGTCAGTTTACACAGCCATATTAGCTATGCGAAGATACCAAATTCAGACATCGCGGCATAAAGGCAGCTCCTTTTTGTGCTGTCAAAGACAGCTTTGAAATCGACGAAGAGGTGGAGTGTGTCGATTCCCTTTTCACGGGTCTTTTCGAAGATTTGGTGCATGGTGAATATCTGGTCGATTGCTGATTTTCCAGGTCTAAAGCCACACTGATAAGGTCCAATCAGTTTGTTGACGGTGGGCTCTAATCTTTTACACATTACGCTCGATAGAACCTTATACGCAATGTTGATTAGGCTTATCCCACGGTAGTTGGCGCAGATTGTGGATTAGGCAGAGCACACTTAAATTAAAATCTTTGGGTATGCTTTCATCCGACTATATTTTAAAAAGTAGCTGTTGCAGGCTCCTTATCAGTTCTTCCTCTCATCCGAGGCTGGTTGTTATTTTTCTTTGGGGTTGGTTTTTACGTGGCGGGTCCCAAACCCAGCGCACAAGCCTATGTAGGAAGCTTTCGCCTTCTCACTTTAGCTCGCCTTTAAACGGATGTTCTCAGGCTACCCACAGGATACTTGGTCAAAACCGGAAGTCATAAGCTGCTTGAGCCATATGTAAAACAATCGTTTCTGGCCACTCCCCAAGTGAATGGCGATCACATAACTTTCCTCACTTGCGTGAACTTCTACGCATGACTCCATCCACTTGTGCACTTGTGGGAAAGAAATTATGGAAATGTGGGCGTGGCCCCGCCCTCTAATAAGTTTAATGTACATATATCATAAACCTCTAAAGCTAGAACAACCAAATTTACTAAGAGCAAAAGAAAAGGACGCCTCCCGACAGTTGCTCCCTGTATTACGGTACTGTTCAAAACAACTAAAATCACGATAAATCAATAACTACATACGCCAGAAACATTAAATTTTACCCCTGAGACGGTAAGAGAAGTCTTTATAGGAGACATTGTGAAAATTGGACGATGGGCGTGGCACCACACATTTTTTGGAGAAATCACATATCTCGGAACTTGACCTACTGATCTCGACTAAATTGAGTACGTAACATTCTTATTATATTCCTGTCACAGTTCAAAAATATCTCCAAAAATATTTGTCAAAAATATTTCCATATAACACAATTTTAAAATCCTTTTGTTTCTTTCACTTTCCAGTACATAAATCAAGAAGTAATTAAATAACGGGGTAAAATTTTGCAATAACAATTCCTTTAGAGTATGCCACCTTATGACCGAAAATTGTCCAAATCCAAACAAAGTGTTCAAGCCGCTAGGTACCGAATATGTGAACCTCAATATGTATAGTTGAATTTTAGCCAAAGATAACGGTCAATTTATGGGATATACAATTGAAATGAAAGGAGGATCTTTCCCTTATGATAATACCTTTTAGTATCAAAAATAGGTTGAATTGGGCAATACTTCTCTAAGCCCCCATATACTTTATATAAAGATTATCGAACTTTCCGGTGGCTTCATGCTGCATATATTGGCCAATATTTGCGTCATCTCAATGAAAATTAAAAAACGTGTATAACTTATAACAGTGTACATTTTTGCCTAAAATAAGTAAAATTGGGTGAAAACATGACCTGCCCCCCATATAACTAATATCAGAACTTTCGAACATACGACTGACTTTACACCATGTGATTAGTCATTGTATGTAAGGTACTTTAATGAAACGCAGGGAACATTTTTTTTAGCATGTGGCTTATAATAATTAATGGATAATATCGGGTCGATACTAATCTGACTCTCATATACTGCATTTGATTTTTCCTTTTCTATAAAATCTTATGCCGGATGTGTCGATCAGTGTATTCGTTATATAGAGCATATATACTTGTATATATATAGGGTTACCATATTCCCTGATTTTGACCTTCGGCACTGATTCCCTGATTTTCGTGAAAATTCCCAGATTTTTGCCACTGTTACCAATTTAATTGCGACAGTTTTAAGAATTTCAAGAACAAATATCAGCTTTTGTAGCCGATAATGCCCCTGTCAACTTCGGTGAATTGAATCGAGAAGGTTCCCAAAATGTTTTTTCTTTGTTAAAAAGAGATTTCAATTCTGAGCTGTTGGCCAGCTCACATTTTGCACAATTCTGCTCATTATGACTTGTATCGTTTCAAACTCGATGCAATTTTTAACATTGAAATCATGGCCTTCAAATTGTTCAAACATTTTTCAATTTACACTCTGAACACAGAAGAATTAAAAATGTTTTGCGATTTTTTTCAAGTTGAGTACGAGCCTATGTTGTCTATTTCAAAACTAGGTGGCTTAGTTTATTTCCAGTATGTAGTTGAAAAAATCTTAAAAAAGTTTGTTCCGTTGAAGTCGTATTTTCTATCGATTGAGAAATCCCCCGCATTTTTGCATTCTGTTTTCCAATGACTTTGTTGAACCTTTTTTGTTGTTGTATATGCTCACATGATATTTTTGAACAAAATTTCATTCCTTTCACTTTAATCACCGAACCGATTTCGGACCACTATAACATATAGCTGCCATATAAACTGAACGATCGTAATCAAGTTCGTGTATGGAAAACTTTCACATTTGACAATGTATCTTCACCAAATTTGGTATAGATTATTTTCTAAGGCAACAATGTAATCTCGGAACAATTGGTCAGATCGGTTAACTATAGCATATAGCTACCATACAAACTGAACGATCGGAATCAAGTTCTTGTATGGAAAACTTTCACATTTGAGAATGTATTTTCACCAAATTTGGTATAGATTATTTTCTAAGGCAACAATTTAATCTCCGAAACGATCGGGATCAAGTTCTTGTATGGAAAACTTTCACATTTGACAATGTATCTTCACCAAATTTGGTGTAGATTATTTTCTAAGGCAACAATGTAATCTCCGAAGAAATTGGCCAGATCGGATAACTATAGCATATAGCTACCATACAAACTGAACGATCGGAATCAAGTTCTTGTATGGAAAACTTTCACATTTGACAATGTATCTTCACCAAATTTGGTATAGATTATTTTCTAAGGCAACAATTTAATCTCCGAAAAAATTGTTCCGATAGGATTACTATAGCATATAGCTTCCATACAAACTGAACACATAGTAACTAAAAGAAGTGCACCTGTGAAGGGTATATTAGCTTCGGTGCAGCCGAAGTTAACGTTTTTTCTTGTTTATTCATAATTTCTTACTGCCTATTTTTCATAATCTTACTTCTATTGATACTAACTAGTATGTTTACTTTTTGCTAGTTGATATTTTGTTAGATACAGATTATATTATTTGTTTAGGTTTGTTTACAGATATATTGTTTGTTTAGATACATTTGGTTTGTTGTATTGATAGTGCAGTTTACATTTTCGTACATACATTTTGTTTGTTACATTTATGATACTAGGCGAGACTATTGTTATTGTTTGTTTAGGTTGCCAGTTGATAATTTATGTATTCGGTACAAAAATGTGATAAGTAACACATGTTCCTTAACTCTCCTCCGTGTTAAAATGGAGCGTCCTCGCTACTTTGCTGCTAATTGCTGTTGGTGTAGGCGGTTCAGTTCGATTTCAAATAAGCCGTCGATTTGTCGTTGTCTGTTGAGCATTCTAACATTTTGGCAATATTTGCAGAGGTGTACTAAACCATAAATAGTAGTCGTGAAGGTAAGAAATGCCATAATGATAATAAATGTGAACTGCACTGGATTTTCTTCGACAGGAATTAAAAACGTTGAAATTTCCTGTATATTACTGAACTTGTAAATTGATTTCGAGGAAAGAATGCGGAGTACTTCAAGTTTTTCGCTGTGCTGGTTGTGTATGATTTCTCTGAGTTGTTGTTGATGGTTGTAATATGTAATACCATCTATGTTTGTGGATTCTGAAAAATGAATTAATTTAGGGCCATATAGCATATTATTCCAAGAATGCTCATAATCTGTCAAGTGGTGACCGCTTTCTAAAATTTGAATTGGAGCGTTATTTTCATGAATTGTTTCGCATTGTGCTGATTTATCGTTTAAAATTTTTGTAGTACAATTATCAGAGGGTTCTGATTTACAAATAAAACTACTGAAATAATTCTTACATTTTGAAATTCTTTGATAATTATTACATTTTGCTATCTTAGGATCTAAAACTATTTTACCATGTTTATGTGCTAAAGGGTATACATTATATAGTCTACATTTAGTTTCGAGTATTGGATATTTGTAAATTGTAATTATAGCTTATTCTAAGTAACAAATATGGATGTCAGAATATTCCAATATATTAATAAGGGGAGATCCAACTCCTCATGGTTTATTAATTCATGCACATCATTTAAATTAAGTGTGCCAGAGTAAAAATTGTTATTTTTCGCAAAATTAATAGTGTTTGTAGTTGTTTACAGTTCATTATAAATTTCTGCTATAATTAAATTCTCATTTATTGCTTTAGCATCGAGTGTTTCAAGTATTCTCTCAAACTGCGAATTAATGCTTTTTTGTTTATTATTATTTTCTATTAGCATATTAGTTGACGTTTTGATTTCTATAAGATCGTCATGATCTGGTGTACCAGTTATAAATTTTAGCGCAGAACCAAGAAAGTTAATTGATCTTTTAAGCCTGTAAATATTTGGAATGAGTTGATTTTTTAAAGTCTCAATTTTATTTACTAATATTTTTTTTTCAGGCTGGTTTTCTAAATTATATGAAGATTTCATTATCTCTTCGTAAGGTGCAAGGATGTTGGACAAATTTGAAATGTGATATAAAAACGAACTATTCTGGTAAATGTAAACCGGGTCAGTTTCAACAAGCACATATTTTTTGTTTTTTAAATCAATTATGTTGTCGCATAATGCGGTAGTATAATAAAGAAGAAAAATTATTCTGTACATGCCTGTACTTTTATGTTATCTTTGTGAATAACACGTCCCCTATTTGTTGTTACCTTCCTTCCGTTGTCTTCTTTAACAATTTGTTTCGCGTATTTTTTTCACGTTTTTATTTCGCCTGTGCATCTTCACAAATATGACGTAACCTTGTCTATAATTCAGCTGCTTTCGATTACGATTCTGATAACGTAAGACGCTTTTCTTGTAGACGTTCGTGGATGTCAGGATACCCCTTTTGATTGAAGAACACGTCCTCGGGTTTCTCGTTGGTTACCGAATGGATCGTTTTATTGTATTGCCGAACGGCTTCAAATATCTGTTCTTCAGGTGCTGAATTGTGCTGGTCTGTCAAAACTTTCGCGAGTTCAATTATTGTGCTGTGCGTACGCTCTTCTTGCCCGTTTGTAGTAGAATGAAACGCTGGCGTTTTGGTTTGCGCTATTTGTAACCTTTTGTAGTGCACATAAGCTTGTAAATGATAATTGGTTATCAGTCATTAGAAACTTTGCGTTTGGGTATATTTGTGAAAGTATCTCGTCGACATACTTGTATATATCTTTTCTTGAAGGTATTAGTCTGAAGTGGCAAAATTTTGAGTATTTGTCAGTTGAGCTAATGTATATATATGTTATCGCTCATATAGAATAAATCTAAGTGTATGTATTCTCCTACTTTGTTTGGTGTTGGTGCTGCACCAATCGGTTGTTTGTTTGGTCGGCGTTCGTATTTGTTTGTTAGACAGATTTCACAGTCTTGTACTTCTTTTTTACAAGCGTCTCGTATGTTTGGCCAGTAATATTTTAACGAAATTTCCTGTGCGTTATTTTTGTAATTTCTGTGTGCACGTCTATATGTGTCATTTATGATTTGTTTTTGTCTTTTGATTTCGTTTATGTCTTCAACCGTTTTATGAGTTAGAACAATACACACTGGGAAATGCACTGATAATTTCATTTTCAACGAAAAATAATATTTGTTCATTTATTTGTAGAGCTTTTACAACTTGTGGTTTGATTACATTTTTTAATCTGTCCAATAGCTCAGTTTTAGTGTTAAAAAAAATTGTATGTCTACTGTTAGAAAAGATATTTTGGGATGATACTTGGGTGGGGTTTGTGTCTGATTGTTTTATAATAATTTGATTTTTAAAGCAATTTAAGGGTTGCTTTACACGTTTAATTTTTTCTATAGGAGAGCATTGTGCTGAATGTTGGGAATTATTAGAATTAGATGTGTTATTAATTCGTTGGCGGGAAAGTGCATTGGCAACAACGTTCTGATGTCCAGGTTTGTAAGTCATTTTAGCACCATATTCTTCGATGAAATTTTTCCATCTTTTTAATTTTGTATTTACCGATTGATGATCGGTGTATATAGTTAAGTCTGCTTTGCCATATAAGTAATTTCGGAGTTTCTGTAAGGACCACACAATTGCGAGAAACTCTTTCTCATTTGTAGAGTAATTGTTTGCTGAAATTTGGTTGGAAAAGTTCAACCTGAGCTTGAAGTTCTTCTTTTGTTCGACTTAATGCTGCTATTGCAGGTTCATCTAATGTAATTTTAATTTTTGCGCTTTAATTTTTTGATATTTTACCGTTGTCTCCTCTGAGAAACGTGGTAAGTGGTTTAACAATGGCTGCAAAATTTTTTATGAATTTTCGATAATTGTTTGCGAGACCCAGAAAAGATCTAAGCTCCTTGCGTGAAGTAGGGGTGGGAAAATCTTTTATAGCTTGTCTTTTTATGGGATCGACGGTGATTTTATTGTATTTAATTATGTGCCCCAAATATTCTACTGAGTCTTTTCATTGGAAATCTTCATGTTAACTGAATGAAGTGCATTTATAATAATGCGTATGTGCTCGACATGCTCTGCTGGAGAAGAAGAGTAAATGAGAACATCGTCTATATAAACATACGCAAATTCGCCAATATATGGTCTCAGGATATCATCGATACACCTTTGAAAAATTTACGGAGCATTTTTCAGTCCAAAAGGCATGCGAAGAAATTCATATTTGGCTCCATTTACACTAAAAGCTGTTTTCTCTCTGTCAGATTCCTTAATAAGAATCTGGTGAAATCCAGATTCCAATTGCATTACCAAGATTTTGTATAGTCGTAGCTACATCAGGTATGGGGTATCTATCTGTAATAGTTTGAGCGTTTAGCTTTTGAAAGCCTACAACCATTCTGCGTTTAGGTTTCCCTTGTTCGTCGGTACCTTTTTTAGCAACTGTGCAAATGGGTGAATTGTACTGACTTTTACTAGGGTGGATTATTTCACTTTCTAAAAGTTTAATAATTTCTTTGTTAATAAAATCATTATCAGATATAGGGTACGGATATTGTTTTGTCCAGATAGGATCTTCGGATTTTGTCCTAATTGTGGCTTGTACAGTGGTAGTAAATGGTAATATTGAGTTAGTACCTTCATTTTGTTGCATTATTTTTTCAATTTCAGATTTATATTTCTTCTAATGCATCAGTTTGAAAAAAATGTAAGGAAATTATCTAACACTGATATTATTTTTTTTTGATTTTGATATTGAGAAACCATGAAGAATTTTTACTTTTGTGGGTTTGATTGGAATAGACTCACCGATATTACATTTGGTACTTATGTAATTGTTTTTTGCTCCAGTGTCGATGAGGATATTAACTGCTTTGCCTGTATCCCTGCAGTGGCGTTGAAGACACGGCAATTGATTCACTCGCTTGAGAAAAACAAAGCCTGTCTTATATACATAATCGGTACTTTGTTTTGTAGCAGGTGATCGTAATTCATCGCCGCCATGTTGTGGTGTGAGAGGCTAGTTCTTCTTTATGTATTTGGTTTACTCGTTGCATCTTCTCTGGTGCGTTGTATGTAGTTACAAGATGAAGGATTTTGGTGCCTCTTCTGTGGATCTCCTCGAATTGGATTATTTGGAGGTAATCCTTGCATTTGACGGTTATAGTTGTTTTGTAAAGGTGCAGCGTTGAAGTTGGTGGGTCATCTGTATTGCCGTGAGGAATCTACGTCCATTGTTTGGCACTGTGGGGTGGGTGCACTCTGTGTATATGTGTATGCACTTGCACGTTTGGTCTATATCTTCGCTGATCATCGCGGTATCTTCTGTTTTGAAAGGGTTGATGTTACTGCCTGGGTGCACGTGTTTCTTCATGATGTCTTCTCTTTTGAACGTGTTGATGTGGCATATTGTATTTCCTGTAGTCATCGTACTGAGGAAAATCGAATTGCAATTTCTCGTTGTCGTGATATATCGTACTTGCGATGGGGTAGGCGGTTTCTAAATCCTTTGGATTGTGGCTGTAGAGGGTGCCGCTTGTATACTTGCTGTTCAAGCCATGAATAAACGTTCTGACGGCTTCTAGATTCGCATACTTTTGCATTTCTAATGGGTCACCTGAGCTTCCCATTTCAATTTTTGTTAGAGCAAGATTCAATGCCCTGCTGACTTCGCAATGAAATTCCGCCAGTGTAAGTTTGTTTTGCGTAATCCTTTTCATTTCGTCTAGTAAGACGCAAAAAGGTCTCTGGTCCGCATACATGTAGTCGAGGCGATTTATGATTGAGTAGAAGTTGAACTTCGTGTTGTGGTTGATTAAAATATCGGCTGCTTCTCCTTGAATTTTCGAATCCAATATCGAAAGTGCGGTATAATATGTCGGGGTTGTGGCATATTCTTTTATGTTTTCCATGTGCGTCCACGCACGTTTTCTCCAGGATCTGTATTGATTTATATTGCCGTGAAGTCTGGCAATGCTTTAAAAATATCCAGGTTAATCTGCATTTCGTTGATTATATTTGGTTTGCAGTACTCGTGCTGATCCGTAATTGTCACATTTGATGGCAGACTGTTCTCCAGGGTAGCCACTCATTGTTGGTTCTCAGTTAGAGATGTAGTTAAAGCAACAATTTGAGCCCTGAGATTTGCAATCTCCTATGCATACATATCGAAGTTGGTGTTCAATAAGGAACGACGCAAATTGAACAGTTTTTGTCTCTTTTTATGAGATTCCAGTGTGATTCCGATGTTTATCGGTGCTGCTTCCAATTTTTCAGGAACTTATTTTTTTCTTCAGGAACGTGGATTTTAGTTTTATCCCTTTATGTCAGGATATGGCAGGTTGAGTTCAAACGAAAAGAACGGTTGAGCCCCCAGTTAACAAACTGTTATTTGTCGCGAGTAAAAGAAATTATATTTATTTGGGCAGTACACTTATTTTCGTCTTGCCTTTTTTATTCATAATTTTTACTGACTACATTTTATAATCTTAGTGCTATTTATACTTATGGAATGCAGCTGCTGTTATCTTCTTTCAACTTTGTTGTAATTCGATATCTGTTATTTTGCTATCACTTGTTTGTTATTGCTGTGATGCGGAGGTGGTTATCGCAGTGGATTATTCCATTGCCAGATGTTTGTTGTTTATATGTCGAGAATGCATTTCTATTGTTTGGCTGATAGTGTATGTCAAAACAAGTTCTATCGGTTTACATAGTTCGACTTTGTTTAGGATGTATATTAGCAGATAAGATGTATGTGAGTGTGTGTGTGACTCGGAGCGAGGCTATGTCGTTAGCTCGCGCACAAAGACCCCAGGTGGCCAGAATGAGTTGCCAAGTATCAATTGAAAATTGTCAGCGGATACGTCGATCTTAAACGAGGAAATATCCTTGTTGTATTTGAAATTAAATGTACGGATGACTATATCATCGACTGTGGTATCCGCAGCAAGTCTCGAGATAAAAAGTGTCTTTTTCCGCGGTATTACAACTAAGTTTTTATTAGCTGACTTGGAGGTATTTCGCTTACCGTATTCAGTAACAGTTTTCTCTGTGTTCTGAGCAGACGGAACCTTCTCTCCTTGAGGACAAGGGGATGCAAGATTGATGATTTGGGTTCTCTTCCTGCACATTTAGGCATTAAAATGATTGAAACAACGTTTCATAATGCCTAAATTTTTCAGAAAGGGTTTCAAGCTCACGACCAATCTCATTCAAACCATTGCGCGTAAAGTAAAGTAAAAAGAGCAATGACAAAAATATTTGTAACAAATGAATGCAATAGAAATAGTTGGTTATCAAAGATAACAACCAATGTAGCGAGCAGTTTGAGATGCACTGTAACACACAAAAGTAAGAAACTCGCAAGCAGCTGTGATATAGTGATACTTATCTTAATGGATCACTTAATTCAGATAATTTCACCGCAAAGTTTTAAATATTATACGAATTAAATAAATAAAACAAATTTCTAAGAACACGAAAGCACAGCTGTACACGAAAACTCCTCTTAAAAAATTCACGAATATCATCTAATTTTTCATAAGTTACACTTAACATGACGCCATCCATTGCATGTGTTACACCTGACCGAGGTGGAGTTTAGATGGAGCCTTTTAGCGCAAACGAAGCAGAAAAATTTCTCCGGGTCCGGGTTCGGCTCAATGTCAGCACGAGTCATGAGGATACAGAGGAGCCCAGCTGCAAGGAGTTGTTCCAGTGACGACAAACTTAAACTAAAACAGGTAGGTCCAACACCGCGGTGTTTATAGTTCTTTTGTGCCAAATTTGTTTTTAGCAGGCGGCTCTTCAAAAAAATAATCCTGGTTGGTCCAACACCGGGTTGTTCAAAATTCTATTGTGTCGAAAAAAGAATACCCCTGGCATTCTAACTAACAATTAGTGTTACCTTTTTCTTCTTCTTCTTAATTGGCGTAGACAGCTCTTACGCGATTATAGTTAACAACAGCGCGCCAGTCGTTTCTTCTTTTTGCTACGTGGCGCCAATTGGATATTCCAAGCGTAGCCAGGTCCTTCTCCACCTGGTCCTTTCAACGGAGTTGAGGTCTTCCTCTTCCTCTGTTTCCCACGGCGGGTACTGCGTCGAATACTTTCAGAGCTGCAGTGATTTCATCCATTCGGACAACATGATCTAGCCAGCGGAGCCGCTGTCTTTTAATTCGCTGAACTATGTCAATGTCGTCATATATCTCGTACAGCTCATCGTTCCATCGAATGCGATATTCGCCGTGGCCAACGCGCAAAGGACCATAAATCTTTCGCAGAACTTTTCTCTCGAAAACTCGCAACGTCGACTCATCACTTGTTGTCATCGTCCAAGCCTCTGCACCATATAGCAGGACGGGAATTATGAGTGACTTATAGAGTTTGGTTTTTGTTCGTTAAGAGAGGACTTTGCTTCTCAATTGCCTACTTAGTCCGAAGTAGCACCTGTTGGCAAGAGTTATCCTGCGTTGTATTTCCAGGCTCCAAGATAGACGAAATTATCTACGACTTCAAAGTTATGACTGTCAACAGTGACGTGAGAGCCAAGTCGCGAGTGCGACGACTGTTTGTTTGATGACAGGAGATATTTCGTCTTACCCTCGTTCACTGCCAGACCCATTTTCTCTGCTTCCTTGTCCAGCCTGGAGAAAGCAGAACTAACGGCGCGGGTGTTGAGGCCGATGATATCAATATCATCGGTATACGCCAGCAGCTGTACACTCTTATAAAAGAAACCTCGTTTGGTATCGAACGGCTCGGAGAGGTCCTTCCCGATTCTGACGAAGCTTTTGATGTTGTTCAACGTCGGTTTACACAGAAGTTTTGGTTTTGCGGGGATACCAAATTCAGACATCGCGGCATAAAGGCAGCTCCTTTTCGTGCTGTCGAAAGCAGCTTTGCAATCGACGAAGAGGTGGTGTGTGTCGATTCTCCTTTCTCGGTTCTTTTCCAAGATTTGGCGCATGGTGAATATCTGGTCAGTTGTAGATTTTCCAGGCCAAAAGCCACACCGATAAGGTCCAATCAGTCTGTTGACGGTGGGCTTTAATCTTTCACACAATACGCTCGATAGAACCTTATACGCGATGTTGAGGAGGCTTATCCCACGGTAGTTGGCGCGGATTGTGGGGTCTCCCTTTTTGTGGATTGGGCATAGCACACTTGAATTGCAATCGTTGGGCATGCTTTCGTCCGACCATATTTTACAAAGAAGCAGATGCATGCTCTTTATCAGTTCTTCGCCGCCGTGTTTGAATAGCTCGGCCGGCAATTCATCGGCCCCCGCCGCTTTGTTGTTCTTCAGACGGGTAATTGCTATTCGAACATCTTCTTGGTCGGGCGATGGAACGTTTGCTCTTTCGTCATCGATTGGGGAATCGGGTTCGCCTTCTCCTGGCGTTGTGCGTTCACTGCCATTCAGCGTTACCTTACGTACATATTATGCAGAAGAACGAAAAAAATAAAAAAGACAAATAATAAACCAATGACTGGAAAAAATTCAACTATTTAAAACGCGTGTTTCTCTGATTTATAATGAATTTTACACTTATATTTTTAAATTTTATATCCATTAACACTTCACCAATTCGTTTCTAACGTTATATTAAATAGTGCAAAAATAACTTTTACTCAATATTTAACTTTTGTTCAATTATTTTTGTTCACACAATACAAAAGAGTTACATTCTAACTAATAATCAGTGTTACCTTACGTACATATTTTACAGAAGAATCAAAAGGCATGAAGAAAACAAATAATACCCTAATGACAGGATAAAAATAACACATTAGTTTTGCGCATAGAATTCCTATCCTCCTTTTTGAGTTGACGCCTTTTGTTGTTGTTTTAACGGAGTTATCTAATCTTCGTTAGAGTGGTGGGGATTATCCAAGTTGTCGTCGATGTCATCTAACGGGAGGCCCAGGAGACGTGCAGTTTCGACGGAGTTGGACCACAGGGAAAAAGGTGTCAGAGGAGTGGGGTTGTCGGGCAATGCGAAGACACATTACATGCAGGACATGTATTGGATATGTCGGGGTCTATTCTGAACAAGTAGGAGCTTAACCTGCTACAATATCCAGAACGTAGCTGCGCTAGGGTCAAACGCGTTTCTCGCGGCAACTCGAGCTCTTCGTCTGCGATGGGTGGTGATTTGGCTCAAAGAACGCCATTCACTGGAAGGGAGTCAGTGAAGGTGTTGATAGCTCCACTGTAAATGGCGGTCAGTACCTGTCGGAAGTTAGTTGCGTCCGAAGTCCGGTCGGCGTATTGACGGAAAGACCTCGTGGACTTAGTGGCTGCAGGGGTGATTTCTACGAAAACATTCTAGCAGGAACTGCTTGGAGAGGAGTTCATTATGCTCCTTAACTGGAAGCATAAGCGTGATCGATGGGAGATATCAAGAGGCATCCTGTCGTGGTCCGGAGTGCAGTGTTCTGGCAGGTCTGAAATTTCCTCATCTGCGTACCACTGCATCCAGGCGACCATATTGTTGCGGCGTAATTGAGGACCGGCCGGCCGATTGCTGTCGTGTGAGAAGTGAAGGAGCATAGACTATCAAAAGTTACACCTAAAATCTTCGGATTATTGATAGTCGGACTTTTGACGCCATCAACTGCAATATTAAGCTCAAGTCTATACTCCTTCGTCCAGTTCGTACAAATGGTCGCTGTGGACTTGGTGAGGGAAAGTGTTGGGTTCCGTGCAGTTAGGAAACGAGAAAGGTCGGAGAGATAGTCGTTTATTTTTGAACGCATGCCATCGATTCCATTGCTCGTCGTCAATATCGTGCAATCATCTGTGTACAAGGTTATGCAAACTCATCTGGGAGTTTCGAGATGTAGAAGTTAAACAGTAATGTTTCGCCTGGAAATGGTACGGATGATTGACGACCGCTCAGGTAGTTCATGGTCCACCTCTCCTGCCCTGGAGGAAGCGTGGTTTTTTCAATGTCCTGCAGTAGCGTTGTGTGGATGACTGTGTCAAAAGCGTTTGACAAGTCCAACTCTACGAGGATCGTTCTCTCACAGGGTGGTTTTTGGTTGAGGCCACGAACTATCTGAGCGTTTATGAGGCTAAGTGCTGTAGTAGTGCTGTGCACTTTTCGGTATCCTTGCTGGTGGTTACCACGGCTCAGGTGGTGAGTTAAGGTCGGGGGTAGCAAGGCCTCAAGTGTCTTCACTACTGGGGAGAGGAGAGTGATCGGACGATAGGACTCCCCTTTGTTGGCGGGTTTCCCAGGTTGGAGTAGTGGGACCACTTTTTTGATTTCCCACACATCGGTTATTAGAAGTGCGGTCAGCGACAGGTTGAAGACTTTGGTGAGGTAGCTTACTCCCGTCGAGCATAAGCATGTTGATTCCATCAGGACCAATGGATTTATTTACATGACTTCGCTTTGTTGCTGATATTCTGAACCTCCTCATCGGTGAAAACGGCGCGCAGTTTTTTGGCATTTTGCGCAGCCGTCGGGTAACACATCGCTTGGTTTTGTCTACCGAATGGTGCAGTGTAAACTGCCGGCTGAAGTAGCTCGCGCACTTCTTCGGGTCCGAAGAGGCATGGCCATTGAACTTCAGTTCGGTCATGCTGTCTCTTCGGGTTTGACAAAGCCTTGACAGTAGACCACAGCTTACTCACACCGGTGGAGAGGTTGCAGGATTTCAAGTGCTGTATCGATTTCGTCCGCTAATGATGGTTTACCAATCGTCGAATCTCCAAGTTGAGATTCCTTATTCGGTAATCCCTGGGATCGGAATGGTGTACGGTGTCACGCTCATTAGCTAAAACGGCTACTTCGTCTTCCGCTAGTCTTCTAGCCAGGATGAAGCGAGCGGTAGCTGCTACAATCATCTTGCGGAATCGACGTTCGCCAACGGATACGTCTGTAGGAATGGGTAAAGCGTTGAAGTTGTTCTCAATAAATTCTGTGTAGCCGACCCAGTTAGATATGTTAAAGTTAACGAAGGTGCGGTTGTCCACATAAACAAAATCGCTGTTTCTCGATCGAGATAATTATGGGCAGATGGTCTGATGCGAGAGTTAGTATAGGTCGCCAATTTATGCTATTTATCAGACAACCACTAGCAATGGTAATATCGGGCGAGCTATTACAAGTGCCCATAACTCTAATGGGGGATTCATCATTCATTGCCCAGAATGTCGAATCGTCAACCTGTTCCGCCAGCGTCATCCCCCTACGATCTTTTGACAGGCAGGAATGCCAAAGATCGTGGTTCGCGTTAAAGTCGCCTAGTAGCAGACGGTTTTCACCACGAAGTAGCGCGCTTATATTCGGATGATATCCTGTAGGGCAACATGTAACTGGGGGATGTATATATTAAATATTTCGAGATAGCTATACCCTGACATTCTAGGCTAGTATCCCTGCGGTCGATGTCTTCAGGATTAGACAGTGCGCATGCGCACGGTGTTGTGCAAAATGAAGGCTAGGCCACCCCCATTATTTCGCTCTTTCGTATTGCGTTGAAACCGGCTCAACTCAGAAGATCTGAGCGTTCAGAGAGTGGGAGTTATGTTGTCTGTTGGAGCTCCTAGGGACCGTGGAGGTCCTCTGTTGGCCACTCGGAGTGAGTGGCGGCGCAGTGCGCGAACTGTGCAGATTGCGCAGCCGTAGAGGCTAGTGTCTGCAGTATTGCGTTGGCAACATGGCACGTGTCTTTAGGCCTGATCAGGTCTTAAGATGGCTCCGTCCAGTTTGGATGAAGCCTTCTTCCGCAAACGCAGCAGAAAAATTCCTCCGGGCCCTGGTTTGACTCAATGCCAGCACGTCTCAGGAGGATACGGAGCAACCCTGCTGCAAGGCGTTGCTCTTATGACGACAAACTTAAATTAAAACTCACCAATTCAAATGGAGTTAGATCGCCGAAAAAACAGCCCTTGGCCGGATAAAATCCGGGTCAATTCCGGTGTGTAGAACCGGCTGTCGTGGGAATTGGCGAGTTGAGTTGGCTGCCTTCGGCCGCGCTTCAAAAGAAAGTAACCATTGCCGATCCAACACCGGAATTTATCACAATGATGAAAATTCTGGAAGATTTTACATTATTCATCCCATGATAATGAATTTTGTATTGAGGGCATAAACTTTATTTTTTCTTATATTTATTCCGTTACAAAATATGGTAACACTAACTTTGTTTATCATAATTGTAAACAATCTAATCATTTCAGCATTTTTAAATTAATAAATTTAGCTAAAATATAACAAAATAAAAGTAAAATGTGAACTTATTTTAATGTTTAGAGTGTATATTTAAATACACAAAGTAAAAAATTTGAAAAAGTTTAGTGAAACATTGGGATGTACTATGTGTTATTGATACATATTTTCGAATTTTTAATCGAGATTCTTGCATATTCCCCCTCTTGAGAAGCTCCCCTATCAGCACATACCCCAATTTATACCGAAATTCGTGTTTTTCACCCGACCGCCAAAGTAATCGGAATCGTTGCTCAATTAAATTAATAAATTTAAAATGAGCAATGATATTTTGATTTGTGCTTGTATAAGTTTCTTAAATTTAAGACTTCGCTTATTCGCCAATCCCTTTTCTATATTTTTTTGCAAATTAACAATATTAAACTAAACATTAATTTTTTTGGAAAATATCTTAAATTTTTTAGAAAATGTACTTATGATTTCGTACTTTATTTTTATTATCTAACTCAATCGTCGTAATAATCGCGCTAATTAATTTAAAATTACCTAAATAAAACTGCCTTCGGTTAGTAGCGCGAGTATTACGACGGTTGTGTTAAATAATAAAAATAATGTACGAAATGTGCAATGTATTATATTCCATAAGCAAGACTCCATATCCTGTCGAAATGCCCCGTTATTGTATGAATAAATGGATTTTAACTAAAGTTAAATATGGAGTTAAAGTTTTTTTGAACAATTTAATGTAAATCAAATGTGTAAAACCGAATTAGTGAAGTGTCAGTGGATGTAAAAGTTGAAAATATTGGTGTAAAATGCATTATAAATCAGAGAAACACGCATTTTCAATTGTTTAAATTTTGAACTTTAAATGCAAACATCTCAAAACCATAAGTCAGCGGCAGCTACATGCAGTAATGGTCACGCAAATATCACACTTAGTCATAAGAACCAATAAGCGCTAATACAAATGGCAAAGAAAAAAGTGTGAAAAGAGCTTAAAATATAATTACTTCTTTATTAATTTAACCATTTAATGGATCGTATCAGTGTGACCCTCCGAAAAATCACTGATTTTCGCAATATTTTTTAATGTTGAAATTAACTAATCATTCCGATTTGTTTTTGTATATTCTTACAAAATTTTGAACTTTCAATAAGGCTGGGATTTAGAATAGCATCCCCCGATTTCGGCGTTAAAATTAGTATGTACGGATAGAAGAGGTCCTCCAGATCAAGAAATTATATATACACCCAACTCTTTTTTTACACGGTAGATACGTTCGTTTTACGTTAGTAAAATGGGGGATACGTTCCATGTCATCTGAAAACCGTGTAAGATGAAATAAATAACTATATTTACTTCGAAAAACCGTGTAAAAAATGTTGAAAACTATAAAATTTCAGATATACATACAAATTGTATATTTATATGGGATTTTATTGTGCGTTAAAACTTAAAATACATAATTCATGCAGGTGAAAAATTGGCGGATTAAGCAAAAAGCAAAATAAATCTGTTAATCCAGAATTAAGAACAGAAAAATTGGAATAGAAATAAAGAAAACATATTTACATAGCTGCAAAATTATTCGCCGCTACTTGATAACAAGCGCAGTGGTCCAACATTGGCAATGAACTGGACTAAATTCGGTATCATCGCTGGAGACATCCATTTCAGCAATGTAAATATCATGCGAACAAAATGTGTAGGTAAGAGTTATCGAATAAGGGGATTTCCCAGTTGCTACTATGTTTGTTCATTTTAGCGATAGTGCTAAGTGTAGTAAAAACAAACATAATTCCATGATAGTGATTTTGAAACCGTACTAGATTAAAAATGTTATACCAAAAAAATTTTTTCAACCGTGTAACTTCAAATCCGTGTAAAAAAAGAGTTGGGTATATATATAGTTGTCGCTGACTTATGGTTTTTGAGATATTTGTACTTAAAGTTCAACAATTTATTCTATTTATAATGAATTTTACACTAATATTTTTAACTTTTAAATCTTCAAGATTAGATTAGATTTTTACATGGGGATTGCACAAGGACTCACATAGCGCCATCATATTGATAAAGTCCAATAATCTGCTGTGTACTAGTGAAGCGATGTGATCCCTATTATGAAACATGGATCCAAGGGCATTATTCCTTCGTATACAGACTGCAATGCAGTCGATTAGCAGGTGTTCTGGTGTTTCAGACTCCCTGTCGCAGAACCGGCAGTTTACGCAAGAAGATAAGCCCATGTTGCGTAAATGCTTATTTAGCTTGCAGTGACCGGTGTAAAATGCGACCAGTAGTCTGAGTTTATTCCTTGGGAGGTTAATTGCAACTTTAAATCTGCTAGATTAGATGCATTAGCGACTTGGCATGTCGCATGCCATGCAATTGTTGCCAATGCCTTTCCCTGCCTACTCCTTCTTCCTTGCGGAGCAACTCCTGTATGGTATTTGGACTCACTTTAGTGAAGGGTTCAGGTCCTATAATGTTAATGGAGGCTGCGGTGCGGACGAGCTCATCAGCCAGTTCGATACCGACTATACCTCTCTCACTGGGCACCCTGATGAGGTGCACCTGGTTATGTTCCGCTGACCTATTCAGCCGTTCTCTACACTCCTGCAACAGTAGCGATTTGATCTCGTAGGAGGAGATTGCTCTTAGTGCCGCTTGACGTATGGTTATACGTTCATTGCGATAGTTGCGTTGGAGGTTTATCTCTATGCACCAACTTATGGCAAAGACTTCTGCCTGAAAAATGTTCGGAAAACTTCCCATAGGCATGGAGAGCTTAGTGCGTGAACCTGCGATCCCTGCACCGATTCCCTCCGACGTTTTCGAGCCATCAGTGTACCATTTGATCTTACTATTCCTCAACAGCAGCTCGAGAGTGGAATCGGTTCACTCATCCTTGCTGCCAAGGGTAACCTTGAACTTCTTCGTGAATTTAACCTTATTAGTAATGCTGTCCCTTGGGAGAAGGGCTAATGGTATAGTCCCACTTATCTCTTTCATCCCCTGGAACCAGATTACCTTACCTTTGCCACACCCCTCTGTCGTCATTTGCAGAAGTGTATGCTAGGCTACCTGACCGATCACTAAATGAAGCGATGTGAGTTAAAGCATGACCTTTAAGTGCTGCCATCGGACAATTGCGCACTGCACCCAACATGCAAACACAAGCTAGTCGTTGCAGCTTCGATAGTTGGAGCTCTATCGAGGTCTTTTGAGGACCAGGCCACCGCCCAATACGTGATTATCGGTCGCACAATCATGGTGTACAACCACCTAACAATCCTTGGCTTGCATCCCTAGATTTTCCCGCCAGCCGATTGCACACCATTACTGCTTATGCCGCCTTGACCAACTCAACCCCACTACACCACCCTTTTACCAGGTTTAAACCTCTTTAGTAGGTCGCAGAGAGTGTCCTCGAATTTACCTCTGGCTAAATTACAATATTATCTCGTACAGAGCAGAACTGGTCGATCTGTCTGCTCTGTATGCACGCTGAGCAGCACGTTTCACTACCCGTACGTTTCGCTTTATTAAACAGTACCCCGTACCTTTTTCCTGAGATTTGAGAGTTTTCTTGACCACCAGGGACAGTTGTGCCTGTCTGTGGTCGCTTTTAGGGGGCAGCTGCAGTGATACGCGTCTATGGTAGACTCGTTTATCGCAGGCAACCTGTTCTCTAGTCCTGGACTAGTATCACTATTATCAGTCTGCCCCTCCCCGCTCAAACTATTATTTAGCATATCCCGGAAGGTATCCGTTTATGTTCCGAGGGTTACGTTTGGGGGGAGTTGCTTGACTTCTACCTTTAGCTCGAACAATATGATTCTGTTCAATATTCCGACAGAGAGGGCTCCGTTGATACCCTCCATTGTGAAACCAATCGGTTCACAGGCTCGTTACTCAAGGTGGTGTCAAGTACCTCTCTCCTGCTTATTGTGACGGTTCACACACCACATTCTCTATATATAAGTTGCTACTTACTGTGTATGGAGGATGGAGTCATGTGTAGAAGTTCACGCAAGTGAGGAAAGTTCTCTGATCCCCATTCACTTGGGAGTGGCCAGAAACGATTCTTTTACATATGACTCAAGCAGCTCACTACTTCCGGTCTTTGACCAAATATCCTCTGGGTAGCCTAAGGACATCCGTTCGAAGGCGAGCTAATGTGAGAAGGCGAAACATCCCTACATAGGGTAAGTCCTCTCTCGAAGAACAAAAACCAAACTCTATAAGTCACTCATAATTCCCGTCCTGCTATATGGTGCAGAGGCTTGGACGATGACAACAAGTGATGAGTCGACGTTGCGAGTTTTCGTGAGAAAAGTTCTGCGAAAGATTTATGGTCCTTTGCGCGTTGGCCACGGCGAATATCGCATTCGATGGAACGATGAGCTATACGAGATATATGACGACATTGACATAGTTCAGCGAATTAAAAGACAGCGGCTCCGCTGGCTAGGTCATGTTGTCCGAATGGACGAAAACACTCCAGCTCTGAAAGTATTCGACGCTGTACTCGCCTGGGAAGCAGAGGAAGAGGAAGACCTCCACTCCGTTGGAAGGACCAGGTGGAGAAGGACCTGGCTTCGCTTGGAATATCCAATTGGCGCCACGTGGCGAAAAGAAGAAACGACTGGCGCGCTGTTAACTCGGCTATAATCGCGTAAGCGGTGTCTACGCCAATTAAGAAGAAGAAGACTTACTATGTATTCTAAAAGAGACTCTCTTCGTGTTTTGCACTCTGTACTACCCCATTGCGTGTGGTGGGCGTTCGCATCACATCCTAGGATTAGAGGCCTGTGTCTCCTGCAATACCTCACCAGTCTATCCACAACCTCTGGGGGTGCTGTAGATGCCTCTCCTGGGAAATAGGCTGATGCTAGGACGAAGTCTCTGCCCTCATAGTCCCTGGCCTGCACCGCCGTTAGATCCTTTATCAGGAACTCTGAAATGCAAAAAAAGTCATTGTTGTTCCTGACAACTACACAACTTCTAGATTACCCAGATTACCTTGTTAGAATCTGTCTTGACGCCTCTAATCTCCCATCTGTAGACCTAAAGATCTTAGGTCAGCAGGATGCTCAGTTTATTCGAAGTGAACCTGCTCGCTATGACAGCCGAGGCTGCCGCCGTGTGGTGCAGGTTAACTTGAGCAACTTCCACGTTGACGGCCACTATAGGATTAGTTCGATGAAGCGCCGGTCGTCATGCCCGCCGTCATCCGCACGGCCATTTATAGGATCACCTAGCCCCTCGAGGAGTTCCTGCGTGGAGGGCAGCTCCCCTCTTTGAGCGCAAGTCCTCTTGTCGGAGACTTTTCAAGACCACCGTGCTGTACCTATAGCACAGGCGGACATACTTGTACGACTCGTCGTCAGTACACAAGTTTAGTCTCCAACCCCTGTTTACGACCTCGATGCTTACTACCCGCCAGGCCGAAATGCCGAGGCCCAAGTTTTGATTTTTGATCAAACCTAAAGCAAACTCGTACGGCTTGCCGGCGCATCTAGGAAGAAACACCGTCATGCTGTGCATGATCGGTATGCCCTCCCATCTTTTTGCGCAGAGAACCTGGCCCCTCGAGCCTTCCAACTTGGAACCGATCTCTCGTAGCCAGCTATCGGACGTCTCGTCCTTGCAGATCACCTGCAATGTGCCTCCTTTAAAATCGACCCCAATGGAGGACGCTGCGTATTCACTGCCTCTGAAGACTTCTTCCATGACGAGGTTGTTGTTGTTTTAACGGATTCCCCCCGTGCTGTTTCGACGGGGTGGGACCAAAGGGAAAAGGGCGTTACCACTGCATCCAGGCGACCATATTGTTGCGGCGTAATTGAGGTCCTTCCGGCCGATTGCCTTGTATGTTGCCAACAACGTTTCTTTGTCTTTTCCCCATGTGCTGCCGGCTAGCGACTTGAGGATTTTGTTGCGGCTCTATACCTTGGCGATAATCGCGGTCGCATGAGGAGTGAAGGAGGATAGACTATCAAAATTTACACCTAAAATCTTCGGATTATTGACAATAGGAATTTTGACGCCATCGGCTGCAATATTAAGCTCAAGTCTATACTCCTTCGTCCAGTTCGTAAAAATGGTCGCTGATTTAGTGGGGGAATCGACGTTCGCCAACGCATACGTCCGTAGGAATGGGTAGAGCGTTGAAGATGCTCTCAGTAAATTCTGTGAAGCCGACCCAGGTAGCTTTGTTAAAGTTGATGAAGGTACGGTTGTCCACAGAAACAAAATCAGGAAGTTTCTCGATCGAGATAATTATGGGCAGATGGTCTGATGCGAGAGTTAGTATATGGGCCATTCCATCAATTGGCGACATGGTTTTGTACCCGTGGTCCTCCGATTTTGACCAAACTTTAGAATATCATAATATAGACCAAAAGAAGAATATCTGTTAACTTTTTAGAGGTCAAAGTTGCTCCATTGTTTTTTGGCGCGCAATTCAAATTGAGATCAAACAAAAAAATAACTATTTCTTTTATTTTTTAACGATCTCAATATTGAGTGAAAAAAATTTTCAAGTTATCCAATTTTATGTAGAAAAATCTCAGCCTTCTGATAAAAATATTTTTAAAATCCAAATCGCCATTATCTCGCTTGCGATCTTTACGTATTAGCGTGTAGGTGGTGTTTGTTGCAGCTGTAGAACCCGCAGGTGTTGTTTGGCGACGCCACTGTTGAGTGCTGCTAGGCAGACTCCTGTAGCATGAGGCAACGTACGACTCACTTCACTCACGCGTGGTGCGCAGGCCGGAACACGTCGGGAGGTGACACCAGCCAGTGCAAGAATTGCTCTTGACTGATGTGTCGTTCCGACGTATGACGGAACAGACTGTGCGAGGAACCCGGAGTTGCTGAGTGAATCTCGTAAGAGGATTAGAGCAGGATGAAGATTGGGAGGAGCACAAGTCTGAGTGGGAGCTATGTTGCCTGTTTGAGCTCCTAGGGACCGGGGGGACTGTTGGCCTCTCGGGGTGAGTTGCGGCGCGGGGCGCGAACTGTGTGCAGATTGCACAGCCGGAAAGACTCGTGTCGCAGTATTGCGTAGGCAACATGGGGCCACGTAACTCGTAGCCACTCCTTGTGAGTCTTAAGGGCTGAGCAGGTCTTAAGATGGCTCCATCCATTGCATGTATTGAACCTGACCGAGGTGGAGTTTGGATTGAGCCTTTTTGCGCAAACGCAGCAGAAAAATTCTTCCGGGCTCAGTTTGGACTCAATGCCATCACAAGTCAGGAGGATACGGAGCAACCCTGCTGCAAGACATTGCTCCAATAACGATAAACACAAATTAATACTTACTGATCCAAACGGGTTAGTCGCCGAAAAAACAGCCCTTGGTCGGATGAAATCCGAGTCAATTCCGGCGCGTAGAACCGGCTGTCGTGGGAATTGTCCATGAGGAGGTTCTGGAGCACGGTAAACTCCTCCGACTACAACGTCTCCGCCGGGTAGTTGAGAGGCAGTACAGCCGTACTTATGCTTTAAACAGCATCTGCATAGCTGCGCCGTCTCTCCTCCACCCTGGGGGATCCGGTGCGGTGGCCTCCGGCTGCCCTCGTGCTGTTGTGTTTCAGGTTTTAGAGCTGGGGAGCTTCTGCGGCGTGATTTGCCCGCTCTTCCGAATCGCGGTTTGTGCCTGAGTAGTCGAAGGCGCTGCCTTTCGGCTACTTCGCCTGGCGGTCGGAGTTGCGTTAACTGGGCAACGGCTTCGAGCCCCGCTTCTCTGCGCGCGAGCGGATGCGGTTTGCTGCTACGCCCTTTGCACGGGATACACTGCTTCCCCTTACCCTGCTCCTGGTCAGAACCTCCGCCATCTCAGGAGTCTTTCCCTCCCGCAGGTGCCTTAGGTACCACTTCAGACTTGCTCCACTCATGCCCTTCCAACGACGGTCATCGTGCCCGCCGGGTTTGCCACCTGAAGGAAGAGAGAACTCCTTTACCTGTAGCTGCGCTGATTCCATTGTCCATCTCATTGTCCGTGGTCGTTATCCTGGTCTGTTGGCTTGTTGCATTTTGAGTTGTCGTTTTTTTAGATTTGTCGCACATCTTTTTCTTACGACACTTGACTCAACGCGGTGAGCTGTCGGGTCTACATTACTAAAGAGGAACTAACGGTCCACCACGCCAGAACCCTATGACGCGGTAAGGCCACAGTTACAGTACCCCGCCAACCAATTGGAAACATGGTAAATAAATATAAAAATTTACGAATAACGTACTGGGGAAGCTGCTAGGCGAATAATTTGATTTTTTCCACTGCCTAAGTATTAAGTAGGCTGTGCTCTACATATTACTCTGTGTCAAATATAAAATTACAATTAGCGTAACTTAAATACGAAATCATATTGGAATGCTTACTTCACTTGAAATTAGTATTTGTGATTTCTGGCTCATCAAAGGTAAATTGTATAGCGTAATGGAAGAAATCGAGTTTTTTCATAAGTGTTTATCTATTATTTCATAGATTCCAGAGTTTTATTTATTAGGTTAGTATTTTTCGAAGCTTTATAATACAAACAATGAAAAATAAACCTTTTAGGAAATAGGCAAAAAATCGGACATTTTAAGGGTCAAACTCCATAAGAACTACATAAACATGGATTGAAACAAGGTAAACATAAAAAGTTATGAACGGCCCCCGAAACTCCCCCATTCAAAGTTACCCTATTTCAAGGTATAAAATATATGTCTTTGAATTTAGCAAGCGGAAGGAACGTA